>NC_030428.2:16875000-16982500 GCF_001660625.3 Ictalurus punctatus | reverse complement strand
ATATTCAAATTAATATTAACACAACAATGAGAAATTCCTGCTGAAAAAGACAGCTCAGACCGGCTAATCTATCCATCTTCCTTAAGACTATTACTCGATAAACTGATCAGTACATCTTTGAGATTTTGTAATTGCTTTACTACTTTCAATGTAGCAGTCGTTTAGAAGCTGTTTTAATTGACCCACTCGTACCAGATTTGGCCTGTGTTGGCAGCTTGTCTGATTGAGATGAATTTTTCAGCGGGGAAACCATGTTTACTTAGTCAGATGGTATTTTGCTCTGTTTTTCTTTTCTTCCTCTACTTCTTCTTATTACTATTATTATTATTATGCTAGGCAACAGGTTTTTTTCTCAAGCTCAGATAAAAACTGTGGTGGTTCCCTGAAGGATGTGTCTTTTGTATCATTATTATGCATGTTTCACTTGGAAAAATGAACATGCTGTACTGTTAAACTCATTTAAAGTACATAATTGGGCCCGAAGGACAATTTTGCAAAGCACTTTGAAGAACAAAAATATACATCTACTTTTTTTCTCATTATGAATACTGGGAAAGTTATACTCTGACAGGCAGCCTGGGACCTGAATTTCTTTTTGGAGTAAAAGTGAATCAAGATCATTTAGAATGTGTTTGAACTCCATGTAATGACTTTAATAATTAGTTATACATTTGTCTAAATGGAAGTTCAAATAACTGCTTTCTTTTCTCTAATGATTTCCTGTAGATTGAGCTTCAAATTATCCTAATTACAGAAATGAAAATATTCCTTGAGTGTTCCTAAAGTCTTGGGTTCACATGTTCTTTAAATCAGAATGGCAAGGAGTCAAATGATCAAGACACAACATCTTCTGTTGCTTTGTAGTACATGTCTCTGTGAAATCAGGAAGTTTATAGAAAGAGCCACCTGCATGTTGTATATGAAGTTTACGCGGATGAAGAGTAAGAGTCAGTTTAGAGCACAAAAGCAACAGGAGCAGGGAGAGGATAAAAGAGTCAGACGGTATAGGACATCTGTCAGTAATCCACATCACGGCAGAGTGTCCAGGATACCGCGTGGCCTTGCAGCTGTGGCCCAATTGTTTGTTTTGCTTTCTGAGATGATGTGGCCCCCTGAAGCCTGGAGGTTAGCCTTTGAGGGGGCCATCATGAATGATTGATTTTTCTTACCTCTCCTGTCCTTCCTGTCTCACAACAGTTCCCATTAGCTTTGTGTAACAGTAAAAGTCTTCTTGTATTTTTCTACCAGAGGTCCAGTGAAATGTTATTGTAGCATAGTCATTGTACTTAGGTTTAAGAGCTAAAGTATAGTAGAAATTTGTGATGAGATTTTAGTGAATCACAGATTTTCAGCGAATCATTCCTGGCTCTAATTAGGTTTTTTTTTTTTTTTTTTTTTTTTTTTTTTCTTTTTAACTATAGGGCCCAGTGATCTGGCATCCCATCCGGAGTGAATTTTCCCACCTTACATCCAGCATTTTTGGGACAGGCTCCGAAACCACCATAACCTTGACCAGAATTAAGCAGTTACTGAAGACAAACGAATGAATGAATAAAAAAAAAAAAAAACTGGTTAAAAAAATTTAGAAATTAATATTGTTTACATTAATATTGTTTACTATATGCTAGTTATATAAAAGAAAAAACAGGTTATGTGCAACGCAGCATGGTGGTACAGCATGTACCATTGCCGCCTCACAGCTCCAGGGTCCCTGGTTAGATCCTGAACTTGGGTTACTATTTGTGTGGAGTTTCTGTTTGTTGTTATTTGTGAGAATACGGGGCACAACTAAGGCTGTAATACTATCCCAATATATGTTTAAAAGTTATAATATCACATCACATCATATATAATAATATTTAATATTGTTATCTTTAAGTGGAATATAAATTCACTTAAAGTTCAGCATAGTGAGGGTTAATTTATCCAGTCATGGGGTGAGGGGACAGGAACTCCCTCTTGTTCTACTGATTCCTCATTTCAGACTGAAGATACACATCAGAGATATACCACTCCACAAAAGATATGGTAAGTTAAACACTGGGCTTACTTTTTGCCCATACTAAAATGTGTTACTGTACAATAGCAAATACTAAGTTAAGTGCACTCTTATTTGTTTTATGTAACCCTGCATCTAGCCTTCATTTTCATATTAATATATTTTAACTATACATATTGTGAAAATTAATGGATCTGTATAACTCCTAATTATTGTTAATACAGAATTATTATCCGTTATAACATTTGAAGCAAGACCCTGAAACATCCACTTTGTACAGACTTTCCCTTGCCCTTCCAGATGCTGTGAAGTGAAAGTAAAAGGGCCACTGAGTAAAGCTTTAAGTGCTTGAAGTAAAATCACAGTGCTCTGAATATCTGTGATTCTACAGCGTGAAAGATGAGTGCTGAGCATGCAGTGAGGACAAACTCCATCTTAGACCAACATCTAGAGCTGACTGTGGCCACTGGAGGAACAGAGGACTCCTGCTATCATTGCACATTACCGTTCAGCATTGTGCTCTTGATGATTGGCATTGCAGTTACAGCCGTAGCCTACAGCTTCAACTCCCATGGTTCTGTCATCTCCATTCTGGGGCTGGTGCTGCTTTCCAGCAGTCTGCTGCTGCTGCTGCTGCTGCTCGGCCTCACTGCACTGCACTGGAAACTCAGACAGCAAAAAACGGACAGACACTCAGCCAGTCAGTGCACTCTAGTGGAGAGCCCGAGACCCAACTGACATCCATCCATCCATCCATTTTCTATACTGCTTATCCTACTGGGTCGTGGGGAACCTGGAGCCTATCCCAAGGAGCATGGAACACAGGTGGGGTACACCCTGGATGGGGTGCCAATCCATCACAGGGCACACTCACGTACACATTCACACACCCATTCATGCACTATGGACACTTTGGACATGCCATTGAGTCTACCACACATGTCTGGGGAGGAAACCGGAGTACCCAGAGGAAATCCCTGCAGCAAGGGGAGCACACGGGAATCGAACCCCTAACCCTGGAGGTGTGAGGTGAACGTGCTAACAACTAAGCCACTGTGCACCCCCTGGTACATACATATAATATATATATATATATATATATATATATATATATATATATATATATATATATATATATATATATATATATATATATATATATATATATATATATATATATATATATATATATATATATATATATATATATATATATATATATATATTCTGAGTGAGCAAGGCAAAGCAATTTAAAGGAACTTTTTTTCTGGGATTTCAGCCAGAACAGCTGTAACAGATGTGCACAGATGTTTTAATAAGAGTAGTCTGGTGACACAGGCCATATACTGTGCAAGTTGTCATTACAAATGTTTATATCAAGAAGTATATAACATGAATAAAATACATTTTATAACAGTTTTAAACCGAACTGCATTGCCATTGTTTTGTACTGTGTATAGAGTAATTAGAATGTACAGTGCTGTGAAAATGTTTTTTGTGTATATCATGCTAAATTGTTTCAGAAAGTAAAACAAAATTTAAGATAAAACACAGGCAACCTGAGTAAACACAAAATACAGTTTTTAAATGCTAATGTTATTTATTGATGCGTTATTTATTGAAGCAAAAAAGTTATCCAATACCAACTGGGCCTGTGTGAAATTAATAACTAATTCCCCAAATCTATGAAACTGCATTCATAATAGGGTTCAGCTGGCCTAGACACAACCAGGCCAATCAAATCAACACTTAAATAGAACATTTTCAACAGCATGAAGTTGGTTAAAAGGTCTTACCAGTAACACACTATGCCAAAATTGAAAAATAAAAACAAAAATCCAGAAATGATGAGGAAGAAGGTGATTGAAATACATCAATCTGGAAACGGTTACAAAGCTATTTCAAAGGCTCTGGGACTCCAAAGAACTACAGTGAGAGTTAAATGGAAAAACTCGGCATGGTAGTGAACCTTCCCAGGAGTGGCCGACCTTCCAAATTCCTCCAAGAGTACAGCAACTACTCATCCAGCAAGTCACAGAAGAGCCAAGTGCAACATCAAAGTACCTACAGGGCTCTCTTGGATAAAGGTTACTGTTCATGACTCCACTATCGGAAAGACACAGGGCAAAAATGGCATCCATAGAAGAGTGGAGAGGTGAAAACCACTGCAGTAATATTTTAGTAGAATGAATAATCATGTCTAATATGTATTTATAACAGTTTTATATATCCATACATCCATTTTCTATACCACTTATCCTACAGCGCTGGAGGGAACCTGGAGCATATCCCAAGGAGCATGGTTCACAAGGTGGAATACTCCCTGGACGGGGTGCCAATCCATCGCAGGGCACACTCACATACACATTCACACACTCATTCACTAACACTTTGGACATGCCAATCAGCCTACCATGCATGTCTTTGGACTGGGGGAGGAAACCCCCACAGCACAAGGAGAACATGCAAACACTGCACACACAGGGCAGCAGTGGGATTCGAACCCCCAACTCTGGAGGTGTAAGACTAACCACTAAGCCACTGTGCGTCCCTAGTTTCATATATATATAAATATATACAGGTACAAATACACATAGATCTATAAGTGTGCATGGCAT
The DNA here is from genome assembly GCF_001660625.3 of Ictalurus punctatus. Taxonomy (NCBI): domain Eukaryota; kingdom Metazoa; phylum Chordata; class Actinopteri; order Siluriformes; family Ictaluridae; genus Ictalurus; species Ictalurus punctatus. The sequence goes on along the minus strand of NC_030428.2, from coordinate 16,977,883 downwards.
AAATTGGAAAACTGAACATAAACATACTTAAAAGGATTAACATTTTGTAGATGGGCCTATTCTAAAAGTTGTTTTTGTTTTTTGTTTTTTAAAAAACTATTTCTTACTTTTCACATATGACATCATGACTCACTTTCTAAAAAAATTTTTTTTTAAAAAGACAATAATAGTTTAGACCAGTGGTTATCAACCCAGTTCCTATCTTCATACATAATTCTGTCCCAATTCTAATCCAGTATAGCCGATGTAGCTAATCAAGTGGAGTAGGTAGATTGAGCATTAATACTCTATAGCAAGGTAGAACACTGTAATAAAAGCTTTAACCTATCACTTTGCAATTATAGTAGATATGCTATGGCATATGTGCCAAAACACTATGCACCCATGTGCCGATGTATAGTCAAAACAAACAACACTGTGCAACAAATGCCACAAATCATTTTGCTTCCTCATAGTTTCTGATGTTCATTAAATATACTGTATATATCAGTCATATTTACTGTACAGCTTTCATAAAAAATATTATAAAATCCACACTCAGACAAAAAGTGAATAATAGTATTGTTATAGCAAACTACTAAATTATGTTTTTGCAAAGAAGGCATGTTCATACTCTAATATATATATATATATATATATATATATATATATATATATATATATATATATATATATATATATTTACTGCACATGCACTGAATATTTCAACTGATTAAACTGAAAATGGTGCTATAAAGGTGTTATATCTCTACATCTGCACACGATAAAATTCATCCTGCAGCATAAATTTGATCAAATTAAAATGGTAGCTAAAAGTAACTAAAAGGATCAGGATTTAATCACTCTTTGCAGGAATTCAATGTTGTAGGATGGAGGAGTAGCACAGGGGATTAAAATCTTTCCACTGCAAAGCTCCATATACACTCTGCCTTGCGCGGGTGGCCCTGCTGTTGCTCTCTGGGATCTTTCAGCAGAGACGCAAGACGATGGTCCATGGTGCCTACATTTCTCTCCGACCACAGCGTGAGGAATGAAGCATTGACATGGGTTTCATGGAGTTATACCTGGAGATTGACCCAGTCACTTTAAACCTCATTATTCTAATTGCAAGCTATGTGATCCTGCTCCTGGTCTTCCTCATCTCCTGTGTCCTCTATGACTGCAGAGGCAAAGACCCCACTAAGGAGTATGATCCGGAGCCTCCGGCCCCACAACAGCAGCCTCCTGTTCAGCTTGTCGCGAACTCTCCACCATCTACCCAGTATAAGAAGCAAAACGACACCGCAGGAAACAGCTATGTGCCACCCACCCCTGATACACGTGAGAAGAGGAGCACACTGGTATAAATGGCCAGCAGGTTATTCCTCGGATAGGAGAACATACAGAGTTTTATTTTTTTTTTTTACTTTCCAAACTGGGCAATAACTCTTCTACAACCAAGCTGAGGAAGGTAAGACATGGTCAGTTTAATATAAGTCCTTAAATTGCAAAAATAAATAAATAAATAAATTACACATTCATTCTGCAATAAAAATGAGTATGGAATCCAGTCCATTTAAAGCTTTATAGCAGTGTATATCATTTTGGTTATTTTCTGGTACCTACAATCTACCATGAAAATCCATTTGCACACCTCTGATTCTTGTTACCAAGACTGTTTTTAGAGAACACATTAGATGCATACTTTATAAAATGACGATCAGATGATGATTTGCGATTTGACAGCATTTGCTTGCCATTATGCTGGAAGAGCCATTAGAAGCAGACAGATAATCTTTAGCTGCATCACATCATTGTTGCATCAGCTACCAGTACTATTCTCATTACACACACACACACACACACACACACACACACACACACACACACACACACACACATCCTCTTTATGCTTTCACAATTTCTATGTAACTAAAATATTTCCCACTCATGATCCAATTTCTTTTTCATAACTTTTTTTTATTTGCAAGCAATTTATGAACACTACGCTTCAAATATTGTAGGGCTTTGTGTGATTCATAAGGATTCATAAAGTTTTGGTTATAAATGCTAGCATTGTCTGTAAATCCTAATGTACTTATTCTCATGTGCACCTTTAAAATCTTCATACTGTAAATGATGCAGTTCTGTTACAATATATATTTTTTTTAATTGACGGTCTAGTGCAATCTCCAAGAAAACCACTCTCTAGTCTCTCATCCCTTTCTGCTGTCTCACACAGAGTGAATGAATAAATGAATGAATGAATGAGCATTAATCACAATTGTTATTTTGATCTGACATCTAGGACTAATTACATGCTTCGATCTATGGTGTTATTACACAACAAAGCTGGTAACATGAAAATATTTACACAACTCTGATTAGATATTCTCTGCTAAGACTAATGTCCACTTTTTTGCTCCATTTTGTTGTCTTGTTTCCCACGGTTTGATCAGATTTGGAAAATTACATGACACTACATAGCCTAAGCTAGTTGCAGTCATAAAGGTTTGGTTCATAAATGCATTCATTTGGCCTAAATATGATGCCTGTTTTAATAAGTGGGGCAATATCCCTCATGGGTACATTTCTGCCATATTATTCTAATATATATATATATACACACACACACACACACACACACACACACACACACACACACACACTTTTAGTTGTCAAAGGAAAACATACACTATGTAGCTGAAAGTATGTGGACACCTGACTATCACACCCCTATGTGCTTCTTAAATATCCTATTCCAAAATCATGGGAACTAATATGGAGGCTAACAGCTTCCACTAGATGTTGGAAAGTGACTGTAGGGATTTGTGCCCATTCAGCCACAAGAACTTAACTGATGTAAGGTACGGATGTCAGGCGAGAAGGCTTGGGGTGCAACCAGTGTTCATTGAGATTGAAGTCAGCGCTGTGTGCATATAAATTGATTTAATCTACACCATCCTTGGCAAACCATGTCTTTATGGAACTTGCTTTGTGTGCAGGGACATTACCATGCTGGAACATATTTGGGTATCTTAGTTCCCCTTAGTATGGGTGGGATGGTCAGGTGTCCACAAACCTTTGGCCATATAGTAAATTAATTCAACTTTATCCATGTTATTTAGCTATGAATGATGACTTCCTAGTTAGCATATTTCTGTTAGCTCTCATGTCTAACTGTCACTTATGTAAATGTAATCAACATTTCATTAATTTGCTGTTTCAGACCAGTACATGTATAATCAATACAGTTGTATTGGAAATTTTTAGATTTCCTATTATTTGAATTATTTCTTATTGTTTTAAAACATGTTAGATGAAAAAAAAAAATAGATGGATCTTCAATTTTCTATCTAATATTTTAATCACCATTTGTAATTTTATGGACTCCCAGTCCATCCATCCATACATCTTCTATACCGCTTAATCCTTTTCAGGGTCAAGGGTGGACTCCCAGTGTCCAGCCAAAAAAAAACTTGTATGTCAGTGGGGTCAAAGGGGAATGGTGAGCAAACAAGTGGGTCACAAACAGACAAATCACACTGGAATCCAACATCGCATCTTAGAATGTGCCACTTATTGGACTCTCAAAAGGGCAGCAACAGATAAACAACATTGTCAGTAGACGTTGAAAGCAATAGAAAAAATATTCATTTTGCATCATTCTGATGGAGGAAAAGAATTTGGCACAAGCAACAAGAGTCCATGGACCCTTCCTGTTTGGATCAACAGTGCATGTTGATGATGTTGGAAATGTTTTCCTTACACACATCTGGACCTCTGATACACTGAGAGGTCTGGGAGCATATACAAAGAAAAAAAACTGTAGTTTATGAAAGCAAATAGGTAATAAATTTTGGATAATCACTCAAATTGCATTTCATATCATAAACTAATGCATGGGGGAGGGGCAGTGTTGGGGGTTACAGTGTTTCTACACTATCTCAATTCCTTTATGGCCATATAGATTAGCAGAGAGATGAGAGTTAGTGTTTAGAGCATAAAGAAGGGGGGAAAGGTCAGACTTGTGGTCATACATTGGAATGATCATGTAGAATGAAAGGAACACATGGGAAGGTTGAAGTATTCAAGGATTTATGATAGGAGCTTGTTAGGACACAGCTATAATTTTGGAAACTCACAGATCCAAGATCCAGAGTTTAATCCTGGGCTTGGTTTACTGTCTATTTTGCATGTTCTCCCGGTGTCAGCATCAGTTTTCTGCCACCTCCTAAAAGCTTTATTGTAACTGCACTGTTGACTCAAAATTGCCCCAAGATGTGAATGACAGCCAGGGTATGGTCATGTCTTACATCCATATTTCCAGGATAAACTCCTGATCCACCACATCATTGCCCAGGATAATGGGGGATACTGAACATGAATGAATAAATGACCATTATAGTTAATGGCCTTCTTCTCAGCCACCCACCTACCCACACATATACTGCTTTTTTACACTCACATGTCTTGTTGCTAACGTTTCCACTTTTCTCTGAGTTTTTTATTCTATTAATCCATTTTCACTATTAGTCTTCGGATTAATCAATAAACAGAATCATTCACAAGAACCAGAGTTGGATATTAGAGCAAACTATACTTAGATATTTGGCGCTCCAAACTTTTTTATGGAAACACTCCAGTTACACAGCATTGCCATTCAAATCTTCAAAAACCACAATGTCAAATGGTCATCTTTTCTCTTTTCTAGGACCATCTATAATCCAGGTCACACAATAAGAATGCTTACAGATTCTAAATGGTGTCAGCATAGCTTCTGGGCCTAGAGACTGAGATCATCTGAGAACCCTGGCTGGACCTGAAAAATCCTAAAGAGAAGACATGACTGAGGACATACACAATGCCACCATCTATGTTTGCCAATAAATCTTTTGATCCATATCAGGTTAATGATGTCACATATGTGAGATGTCTAAGTGTCCTAATGACAAGTGTGTAGTGTCGTAAAAAATACCTAGGTTGGAGATTTTGAATATCTAATGTGCAGTGATATTGGAACACCAATTTGAGCACTTCTGGATGCCTCAAACTCGCTTTGTATATTACAACCGTTAAGGTTTCTATGATCGCCAATTGCTCATGGTAAATGGCGCACTTATATAGTGCTTTAATCCAAAGCACTTTACACTGTCTCATTCACCTATTCACACACACACTCAAACACCAATGGTAGCAGAGCTGCCATGCAAGGTGCTAACTTGCCATCGGGAGCAACTTGGGATTCAGTGTCTTGCTCAGGGACACTTCAGCATGTGGAGTCATGTGGGCCGGGAATCAAACCGCCAACCCTACGATTAGTGGACAACCCGCTCTACCACCTGAGCCACAGCCGCCCCACACTAGGTTAATACACTCCACACGCTCAGACACAAGATTAATAAAACTGAATTGTATATAAATTATATAAATATATGAAAGTCTATACAGTATGCAAAAAATTAGAGTACATAACTATACAATAATATGTAGAGAGAGCCTAATATAAATAATATAATTATTATATAAATACACAATATACTAATATAAATACACAAAAAAATAAATATGTACAATAAATTAAAAAGATAAACAGATGAATAAACGTTGTTGAAGTTATAAAAGAGACACTCAATTACTCAGTACTGGTTTTGAATTACTCAGCTAACAGACAATATTCATGTACATCTCTATAATAATAAAATTAGAAGCGCTGTTATAACGCTGTCAAACAATGTTTCACATACACAGTTTAGATTGAATTCACTTTCTATTAAATAAGCACTGAAACATAAGCAATGACACAAAATATTTTGGCCAGAAGCAAGGAAATGGGAAAAACAGAAGTGAATGACTTTATAATTCCCTTCTTTGGCAATTTTTGGGTTCACAGTCAATGTCCAGTGAACAAATAGAAATTGTTTACAGTCCCATTTATTCAGTTAACAGGCATGATATATTTCATAACTACAGTAAAAACTTGTTAATAAGACCATTAGCTAATATCCTGCAGGAAAGTGAGTCTACTAGTGACTGTCAGTATGTAGCATTTTTAAGAATGAGGTTCACAGATGAAGGAGATAATGGTGGAAGGACAGTGTGAGTGAGTGTGAGCCAGCTGGTGGTTTCTGATGCTGCTTTTTCCAAGCAGATCCACAGGATCAGACCAGCATGGGATTAACAGCAGATCCCATCTGCTCCCTCTGCATTTGCAAATGGCTTTATATAACCTTGTGTCTATTTGATAAATGCCACAGAAATCCCTACAGCATGTCATTTGTGTTAGTGTGGGGTAAATGGTCATCAAGGCCATACCCAGAGGATGGCTACACAAATAAACATACATGACAGCTGCTCTGATCACATGTCATTATAGCACAGACATAACAGTGGACCCAGACCATTAACCTGGACAAAATGAGAGAACGGACAGTGGAAGGAAGATAAAATTTAAGAGAGGATATTACAGATTTAAATGAATATATATTCGTGTGTGTGTGTGTGTGTGTGTGTGTGTGTGTGTGTGTGTGTGTGTGTGTGTGTGTGTAGATAGTAGTGGGCGATACAGCAGCCATGCTGAAAAACAAATTTACATGTGAAAAGCGAAGCAGAGAAATCCTCCACTCCAGTATTCAGTATGTGGGTGAAGACATGTTGCAGGCGAGAGAAAATACAGTATATTAATAAATATAAGGTTCCCCATAGTGACCTAAAGCTTTCCAGAGGCAGCTGCTTTAGGGGAGTCCAATTCCACATCCAAGTTTCTTCTTAACAGAAAAGGTTCCCAATTTGGAAAGCTAGAACCTTTGACCTTTGAAAGACTCATTCAGTCTGATTGTGTAAAATGAATTTCAAATACAGTCACAATAACCAGTACAAATTATCCTGCCTAAACTGCTCAATTCTCTGTATGTATCACAAAATTCCCAAGTTATTTATTTATCTATCTATCTATCAATCAGTTAAGTGGTTTGGTCTGTAATAGTGTTGTACCTACTTCAGTTCAGGACAGAACTGCTTGATCAAGGACATTAATGATACTTTTTATCCTCCTGACATGATGAACATGATGATGAACATGATGATGAACATGATGATGAACATGATGATGAACATGATGATGAAGAGGTGGCAGTTGGGGGTTTAAAAAGTTCATTTTTGATGAAAGGATGCACTCTAGTGGTTTGTTACAGGAAGACCCCAAATGCAGAAACGTCAAAAAGAACAGTTGCACAGATGCAGTGTGAAAAATGTGCATTTTGAAAATCCTTTATGAAAACTTTTTTTCATCTCTCAAACACTTTACTTCATCTTTAACCATATATTTAAAATAAATAAATATGCGTTTTTGTATTGTTTATTTTATAATATTTTAATAACAAATTAATAATATCAAATATATCTTATAATGTACCACACAACTTGCAATAATAGTCATGGGAGCTAAGAAATGTTAATTCTGTTAAGAAATTTATTATTATCATAATTATAATATTTATTAGAAATAAGGCTGAAATAAATCAAATGTTTGAAATATTCCTTTAATTAGAGAATGACAGAACGTAAGGTAAAAGCAGCTCGGGTTTTTTTATGCATATTTTACTGATGAAAAGGAAAAAATAACCTTAGTTCAATGACTGATATTTACGCTCTAGTTAAAAATAAAAATAAGACCACAAATCGCTTTGTTAAGAATTTATTTTGATCGTGATTGTGGGCAAGAAAACACGAAAAAAGAAAAAAAGTCGGACAATAAAGACAATAAAATATTTCTTTAAGCCAATAAATACTCTAGCGAAAATAACCATGCTATAATTAAGTTTTATATGTTATAAGATCTTTTCACAGTCAACATTCACTGCTTTCACCAATAGAATAAACACAATACCATCCTTCAAAACAAATCATTTTACCAGCAAGAAACGCTGCAGACTGTGTTGATCCTAACAATAGTACAGACAGCAGAAAAGAGGGAAAAGAGACCTCTTCACCTTTCAGTGATACATAAAAATAGATTCAGTATGACTAGGAGATAACAGATGGATGTTAAATGCAGAAATCACTTTAATGCATTAGATAAATGGATTGGATTATACTTCACTAATGCCCATGCAGAATTCCAGCAAGCTCGCACTTGAACTTTTTAAAAGCTCCTTTTTTCCATGTACTCAAATACCTTTAAAACACATCTTTAGATTCATACTGTACAAATACTGTACAAAAACAAGATTTGAGAAAAATTTAAAACATTTCACTGTAATATAACATTACATAGATATTTTCTTCTCTTTTTTTTTTGGTCTGGAATAGAGATTGATAGTTTACTCAGAGACAGACAATCACCTCTCATGTACATTCTGACCACATTCGCTCCAAAAGGCAAGCAGAGTCTGTTTTTTGTTTTATATATATATATATATATATATATATATATATATATATATATATATATATATATATAAATCAATCAAGTTTCAAACACATTGCCATTCTCTGTGAAATTACCAGTGATGATAAAACTTGGCAGTATCATTTACCTTTATTTCAATAAACAAAATGTTCCAAATGCTAACTCCATTCATGTTCAGTATAGAAGCCAATAAAGTTATTGCCACAGGTATAGTGTTATAATTTATCTCATCATAATTCCTACAATGAGAGTAAAAGTGAACATGGGTATCAAAGACATAATGTTAAATGTAGCCAGAAAATTAAATATTTAATATTAAAGATCAAAATATGGTCTAAGCATTCAAAAAAACATGCTGATGTGAGAGGTATGATGGCTATATATAAACACAAACCCCAATCTGATATAAACCAGGATATAGGAAATGGCATGTAACAATCATGTAACAACTTACAGAGTCAAATAGTTGAATAAAAAACTGTCATGTTAAAAAAGCGTACCCATAAATATTCTTTTTTATATATATTTTTCTATAATTTACTCTCTCTGTGAAAACAGCAGGCCATTGTAGAGAAAACTAGTGTGAGGCCTAAATGTAAATTTTGCTCACCAGACTGAACACTGGAGTGCTGACTCACTAAACATATAAAGCCTGCAAATTGTACTTTACTTTATTAATAAAAACTTTAACAATGTAACTACTATGACGAACAAAAAAAATAATAGATTTTTTGTACAATTAAATGCTACAACACTTCTAAAACATATGCAGAATACATGAATAAGAAAGAAACATTCCTAGTACCAAAAAATCTCTGTTTAAAAAAAAGCAAAACAAAAAAAACAGGCTGTCTAATAAAACGTAAATCAAACATGACCTCACACTAACACAGAATTCTAAAGTGCCAAGAACAGAGAGAGGTGATAGTCGACAGGTTTAAATGTTGAAAGGGCTTTACACCGTTACATCGTCCTTCCTATTACACGAGCCTGTAGGCCTCAGAGAGGGCCATGATGAGCCTCATACTTTGCTAGAATATTCTTACAGCGTCCAAGCTCTTTCCGCAAATCAGCCACTTCCTGTCGAAGAGCGGAGTTCTCCTTTTCCAGGAAACCGGCGCGGATGGCAATCTGGTTCTCCTTCAGGCGCCGAGCATCCCGTGACCTCTTGGCAGCCATGTTGTTTTTTTTGCGCCGTGCCCAGTATTTTTCATCCTACACAAATTAAAGTGAAATAAATGAGATCCGGACCTTCTAATTAAAATGACTAATTTATGGAAATGTCTCAATGGCCATTTGCTTTGTTTACACTAGGACATTTTGAAAGGAATATGACCAGAACTATTCTAAATCATTTATGTCTGATCATTACACAACAAATGTATAATAAACACAAACACTAAAGTAATTTCAGCGTGACAAATGAACACACATTTTTATGCTGCATGCACTTTGCCAATTTAATGAGAAAACTTAAAAAGATTTTGAAAAGAAAAACTTAAAAAGAAAACTTAAACAGATTAATTATTGTTTTAAGTCACAGGGGTTTGAAGCCGTCACTGGTCATGCTGTTACTGTGCTTGTTAATTTTATATTACACTGCTTCTAGATCAAGGATCTCTGTAAACTTTGCATCACTGAAGTCTCATATGCATGTTTTGTTATTCTTGTTCACACAATCTGCAAGCAGTTGTAAGCAAAATAAAGGGAATGCTAAATTGGTTGTCTCCAAAGCACACAGTGTTCAAGCATAATCCAATACCACTTTTAGGTTCAGGTTTTAATGGGACAGTGGGTATTAAAGAATTATCCATCTGTGTGCTGAAATTGTTTTTTTTTTTTTTTTTGTGAAGTCATGCCTGTGAAATCAGCTTGGAGCAATTTATTACTCTGCAAATCCTTGCATGGATCCACTTTTATTTGGACAAATTAAAATGGCAAATCCTTTAATCCGAACACCAGAAGAACTAGTGTGCTCCGTGAAAAGTAGGATCACATGGGTTCGTCCACCCAAGGATGAATGAATGAACTACTGGGCATAAGCCTCTTAGAAAAAGATGCAAGTAACAAGGGAAGTGTCAGTGAGAACAGGGGTAAGAGCACACACTCTTTGCCTCACACACACACACACACCAATGAATAAGCACTATAGCTGCACTGTTACCTTAATGTCATCAGGAATGAAGACTTTGCGTGCCTTTTTGATGATTGGCTTAGGTTTAAGCTCTTCCTCAGAGAACCTGCACTTGCGAGGGTTGAATGCTTCCTGGCCTGGCACACTGGACAGAGCCAGGTCTGTTGGGTCGGGCTCATAGTTCATCAGAACTTGGATGGAGTCTGGGTCAACTGGGCTAGGAGTATTGCGCGATGAAGGCAACACTGCACATAAAATTAATATATTTGATACAAAAATTAGAGGACATTTAGGTCTAAACAACATGCGTCTAAAATAATTATAGATCTATAGATAGTACCTAAAATGACTTCAAATGACACAACACATATATTGGGATAAGCTTGTAGTGTCAGCACTAATCCACTAAGTGGCAACACAGCACACACATTGAGCAAGTATTCAGAATAAAAGCAGAAGCAGTATCAGCCTAAGCAATAGCTGCATGTCAATTGCAGAGCCTATTCACCAACCAAGAAATTTCTGGTTTATTTTGTGGTGTTTTTAGTTATTACAGTATTGACATAAAAACTGTTTATATGCAGGTCTTTTCAGGCCTGGTTACATTACTGACATATATGGGACACTTACAAACACAAAACAGCCTTCAATGCAGAAAGATCCAATCTGACCAAATATACATACAGTAGATATCATTTATAGTCGTAAGGGACATGTAATTTTTTTAAGCAAACAATTCAAAGTTGACTGGTGTAAGTCAAGTCATGCATGCACCTCTAACTGAACATCGTAAAGCACTACATTATGACCGTGTTTTGACGGTGTATAGGAATGGCATGCCATGAGAAAGATGCATTAATGAATACGGTGGAGTGTGAGGCATAACACAATCTGTACTATGTAGATTTTATGTTTGTAGCTGATTAACAAGCTAGTTTGCTAGTAATGTTATCTAGATGAATGCTAGGAAGCACCAAAAAAAAAAAATACATGCTGCAAAACAAGGTACAGCTTTGAAACGTTAACAAAACCAAACATGTCTCTGTATAGGTGGTAGAAAAAAAATAAAAATAAAACACGTCAGAAGAAAAAGTCAGTTATCTTCAAATGATAAAGTCTAATTTGATATTATTGGATTATAGTAAATGGTAAAATGCTTTGCTGTTAGTTAAAAAAATTGTGGCAGAAGAATAAACAAGACTAAAGGAAGATTGTAACGTTGTTGCACAGCTCAAAAGTTAATCACGTATTGGGTTAGGCCTTCATATAAACGCCAAATGACTCCATTTTGAGCATATGGTGTGTCGCCTAGAACGCAAGAACCACCGTTTCATACCCAATATAAAGCTCTTATGGGAGTAGAGAGTCATTTGGGTTTGAGCTCTCATTTGTTAAATAGGAGTGTGTCATTGAGCTAGCATCAACCTGATCATAAGCTAGGGAATTTCCCCAGTGTAGGATCAATAAAATTTTATCTTATCTTATCTTATCTTAAGCTCAGCGTTGGCTATTTGGAGTCTCATGGATCATATTTTAAATGAGTTTAAATTAAAGGTCTGGCTGGTAAAATGAATGAAAGTGAATTAGGTGCTTGAATCAAAGAACACACAATCCCCTTGCAGCTGTCACATGTTGAGGCAATTGGCCCGGCACGTTTTCACACACGCTGACTGACAGAAACATCAGCGTGCACTCCAGGTGCTCACTGTAGCTGCCTGTGTCTAGTGTGGATACAACAAATGACACTGGCTCATTACAGTTTTAACCTTCGGTTAGATACAGTCAGTGTTAGACTCTGGCTTCTGTTCTTATACCCCAATCTTACCCCTGGTAATTTTAACTTTCAGCGCAGTCTCATGCTTTACCCTCGAACAATGGATAATTCGCAAAAGGGAATAAAAGTAATGTACAGCATTTTGTAAGAAATACAACTACTCTGAAGAATGCTGTACTATAGCAGGCGTTAACTACTTTTCACACTTTCTATGGCTTTGTTTAGAATCTAAAAACTGATCTCTAATCAGACCATCTTTCTCCTGATCCTTGTTTCATGTTACACTATAGAGAAAGCCTGTATCATTTTTGTTGTTGAATTTGTGACTGTGGATCAGGATTACACTAGTGTATTGTTTGGTTATAAATGATATGAGGAAAACATGCATGTTAGTTATGTTGCTGCCAGCCATTTTCTATTCAGAGATGTGGCCAATGCAAGGCAGCTTTATACAAATCCTAAAGCCATGTGGATTCATTATAGGTCACCTATTATATTATACTCATTAATTAGCTTCATTCTGACATGGTGTATAGCAATTGCTTGCATTTGCTGCAGGAATGTTGCTTCTGTTCTAGCATAACAATGCTTGTACCTGTTCGTGTGGGACTCTGGAGACAGGGTTGAGAGACCATGCTTGTGTGGATGGAGGTGCTGACTCTGTTGCTGAGATCCATAACGGAGACAGGGGTCTGCTGCTGCTGCTGTTGCTGCTGAGGACACTGGCTTTGCTCGTGCTGTGGTGGACTGGATGGAATGCCATTTTCAGACAGAAACTCTTCAAGGTCCATGTACTCCAACTGAAAATTGTCGCCATCGTAAGGCAAGGTCTTATCCCAAAGTACTGGGCCCAGGAAGGCAGAGTGCGGCACATTCCTCTCTTCCTCCAACTTCTTCTCCTTGTCATAAACTGCAATGGAAATTAATAAAGTTCATAAAGGAGGTTGACTGCTTTACCTGTATTTTCATGTAGCACTAATTGGTTGGATGTGTTATGTGTTCTTTATGTGTATATCCGTTGCTTGGGTTTTATATCTCTTATTGCTCTGAGTGCAGTATTTTATTTGTGGTCTAATCATGAGGTTAACAGGCTACTAATCATATTGCTAGACTGACTGTAAACACAAAGTGCACTTTGCCTTGGTTTTGGCACGAGTTAATCAGTGTGCAGCAAAAATCAACTAGAAAACTTGCATTGAGCTATAGAAAGATATGCCTTTTTAGAATGCACGTCAAATAATCTCGCCTTGACAGTTTCATATACCGACTACAGACATGTACTAAAGTATTGGTTATGACATTTATGACCAAAGTGACCAAATTTTTACCTTCTTCGTGGTGCAGTGGTAGCTTCATTGGATATTCGAGGAGAGATTTGAGCACTCCGTAAGTTGGAGGAGGTAGAAAAGTTGGGTTCATGGTCAGAGGTCTGGACATTTCAGTCGTATTCCGTGCAGGCAAAAAAAAAAAAAAAAAAAAAAAAAAAAAAACCGAGAGACAAGCCGAATAATAGTGCACGAACCTCTATGCAAAAAAGCACGAGTCGAGTGAGTTAAGAGGATAAACACGACTGATTAAATAGATAGAGAGATAGCCTGCTGCTCTGTGAGCTCCAGGCTCTGCGACCTTAAACTGTTGAGTGGAGTGTATGATCACTTCCATGTGTGAACACTGAGGCGCGTGACGTCAAAGCACGAGAGGCTGGACCGACTTTCCAGCTGCATGGAAACTACACACACACACACACACGCACACACACACACATCAGTAACAAATGTGGCAGGTGACTCGAGCTATAGTTTACTTGCGTTTGAATTAAATTATATTTATCACGGCACATGCATATAGCTACGGGGCAATGAACCAGCGTTTATAGTAGAGGAGAAAACTGAAGCTCATCTCAAGAGTTGAGTTAAAGGGAGCGCGTCGAGCTCGCAACCACTTTTCCACTATTCAGGTTTTGCAGACTTGCACAGTGTATGAACTGGAGTAAGGGAAGTTAGGCAGGCTTTCATCGTTTTCATACACGTTTAGGACAACAACACGCACCCGTCGCTCATACACTGGCACGCACCGGACGCGTGCTGGGAGCGGCAGGTCACGTGATCTGAGCGGGCTTGACCTACTTTTGTCCAATTAGAGCGCGCGCGCCTGTGCGACTGCCCCTCACAAGTCACGTTGAAACTCACGCGCTGCTGAAGAGAAGTGTCGCTTTAAATCAGTCTCACTGGAGGCTTTGCTGCCTAAGTCACAAACAAGAAACAATAACAGAGATTTTCCCCCTTTGTTTTGTTGCAAACTGTGTTAGGGCAGACTTTTATAAGGGAATATATGAATCTTGTAACGTATTTTCTTCTTCAGAAATTTCCTTGTCAACTGGCTGCTAAAGCAGTGAACGTGAAAGTAGGTCGTGATGACAGACCAGTCTGTTTGTTTGAAACACGACCAGCCACATGGCGCAACACGTGCAGACTGAACGCTGTGTTCATCACTAGCTCAACAGGTTGTGCTGTTTGTTTTACTTGAGCATGCAACTGGTTAGGTGAGAAGTAGTGTTAACCTTAACTGAGGGTAAGAATAAATAGATGGGATGGAGCTGAGTTGTGGAGAAATGCTTAAAACAAGACACAATTTTAGAGAAAATCTTATTATACAGTGGCATCAGGAAGTAGAAAGCATTTTAATTCATTAAAAAAATGTCATCCATAAAACTGCAGAATGGCTGCCTTCCTTTCTAATTTCTGTAACATGTTTTTAGTTTATAATCTTAGGGGTTTCTAGCACATTTAATCTAAAGGGTATTTAGATTGTAACCTTTAGGTACATATTTTGAACGTCACGTATGATTTTATTTCATAGCTCAAAGGAAAACCTGGAAAAACAAATATATAGCACAAACCATGGCTGTTTTCAATAATAATTTGTCTATTATGTTGGTGGACCTTCTTTAATTTGGGTGAGAAGGATGGTAGAGTATATGTGATCTCTTGTGATTTTAAATTCCTGGAAGAAGATATATTTAACAACATGGAGAATGAGAGGGAAAAAATCAATACACATGGCCCTGAGCATTTGGTGTATTGAGTTGTGCTTTACACTCCAACTCAGAAATAGCTAGACCCGTAACACTCGGCACAAAAAGTAAACTGGAAATGATCATATTCTCTTGTCCGGTGTACTTTATTTCCATCACAACAAAATCAGAATATATTCCCAAATAAAACAGGGAACATATCTAATTATCATATGTATCATATCTGTCTAAACATATATTTCTACTCTAAATCTGTTATTAGGAATATTTTAAATAATAAAATTAAATCAGCACTTAGCAAAGCAAACCTTCAAGACATACTTTTCAGAAAATATCAACATAAGGCTAAGGGTACATCCACACATGCTCACATGTGTGCTATGCCTCTTAACAGTTATAAACGCCACATAGGATAACAACAGACGAGTATTGCTTTGCTGTGTTGAGAATATCAGACTGCACAAGAATGAAATATAAAAGTAACTAACATGCCATTGTGAATTGTGGACAGTGTCCCAGTCCTCTGGAGCAGATTTTGAGAGCCACTACAGTAGAAGAGTCGAATAATAATAAACACTGTCCATTGAAGATGTTATAGACAGATTATTACTAAACTAACTGTATACTACATTTATATCAGTCAGAGATAATGCATTTAAACTAGGTTTAAAGATCAGGACTTGGCAAAGCTCACTTTACTTTCTTACAGACCTGTCTGGGTACAAGACAGGATGGTACATATATTGACTTCAAAGATTTGAATTTTCTGAAGAATGAAAATGGTAAATGGGCTAGGTCAGAGACTTGGTGAAGAAAATTGGAAAACAGCAAAGCCCAGAGTGGAATAACAAAGGAAGTTCTTGAAATGGAAGAAAAGGAGGAAAACCGGAAAGTAGAATGTGTGTGTCTGTTTTGTGATTTAAACAATGGGGGACTTAATGTCAGTTCTCCAGTCTTCTCCAGGGGACTGGCATTAAGTATATATAAATTTATTTCACAAATTGTAATGTTAAAGCTCCAATTAGGAATAACTGCAACGTGTAGGACATTGTAGATAGTGTTAGAACAGATACCGTGAACAGCCACACTGCTGAGATCTGGAACTTGCTATCAATCTGGCATCACTTCTGAGCTTCAGTATAACTCAGCTACAGAAAGACAGCACATATGTAATTGTTGCTGCCAAATACTCTAAATGTAAATTGTATCACTATGCACCTCCACCAATGTGTCTTCCAAAAAAAAAAAAAACAGAGATAGTCATGAAATGACAACAGCACTGACTTTGTCTTGTTTGTTTACCATAATAGGAGTTGCTAATAATGTTAATCTACATCTTTGCTAATTATGTGGACACTTTGAGCAATATCCAGTATCATGCCCATCCAGACTGAAATAGAAAACAAGTCTGACTCTTTAAAAATCTATAAAAAAGGCATTGGTGGAAGCAGATGTAGGAGTGCTTGATACTGGATCTGTACTACAAATTATCAGTGTCTGCATTTTCATATGGCCCAGAAAATCATGGAACCCCCTTGTAAAATATGTTTGGATTTAATACTGGTAAAATTAATCAGAGTTGGATTTAACCTACATGTAAAGTTGTATTTAATGCAATAGCTTTAGTCTTTTTTGGTTTTGTAAAACAAATAATCTTCAGAAAAATGTCCATTGTTGTGAGATTGGGTCTAGCCTTTGGACTCTGGTGAGTTCTGTGTTGGCTTGTTTGCCTCTGGTTCAGACAGACCCAAGGAGTTCATCACAGGGTGTGTCCATGATGTTGTCTGAGTCACATGGCTATGGAAACAAAAATACATATCAAATCACATATACACTGGCAAGTCACTTGTACTTCTGAGACACTCTCTTTATAATTATGCTTAAAACAAGACTCCTGTGTCAGAAAAAGTAAAATCTTGATCAAATTTACACTCATAAAAAGCCATTACATACTGAAAATGGATGGAAAGAAAGGCTGCACAGTGAGAGAACAACAACTAGCAATGATAGGCGGGTTAAATATATAATCTTGTAAGCTACTTACTTGATGTAGTATTTGGCTCCATTTGCAGTATATGCTTCATCCCAGCCATAGGGTAAACCTAAGAGGAGATAAATAATGTAATGGTGTCCTTATGATTCCATTTGTTTTAAAGCTGAAACACATTTACGTGTGCCACAGTTTTACTAAGTTGCAAGAGTAATCAGAGCCTACATCACACTCTGTTCCACTGTATTGACTTCGTCAGCGAGTATTCTGTAGTCTGTCACGTGTAAAAACACATGCATCATCATTCTCAAAGTTAAGGTTACCCTCTTTGGTTTCAGCAGGTGAGGACACGGTGGCACTCCATGTGCAACAGCCCTCCCAGTGGAAAGCACTCAGCTGAAACGTGAGCATAGCTCCCTAAGAGGTCACATGCAGCCAAGCGTGTCAGACAAGCTTTCCTTTTTTTCTTCCTCTCTTCCTCCCCTGCCATTCTTTTCACGTTATCCTTCAGCTCCTTGCTGATTATCTGTCCTCCCCCTCCCACACTTCTACTGCCTCATCACCCTCTCTCATCAATGTACCTTTTGCTAAATTTATTGCCTTTGCCTCCTTCATTATGAGTTCAAAACTAAAGATTGTGTGAACAAGGACCCTCAAAGTTATTAAATTAACAGAGAAATAATATTAAATGCAACACTATACTCACACTATATTCCAGAGGTGGGGAGTAATGAAGTACATTTACTTTGTTATTGTAGGTGTGCTTCTCTGTTTTTACACATTAAAAAAAAAAAAACCTGTACTTTCTCACTATAAAACAGGTTACTGTATATTCTACACTCGCCGTCCACTTTAATAGGAACACCTGCACGTCTGCTCATTTATGAAGTTATCCGATCAGCCAATCATGTGACAGGAGCACAATGCATAAAATCATGCAGATACAGGTCAAGAGCTTCAGTTAATGTTCACATCAATCATCAGAATGGGGAAAATGTGAACTCTGTCACTTTGTGAGAGATGGGCTGATTTGAGTATTTCACACATAACAGTCTCTAGAGTTTACACAAAATGATGCAAAAAACACAAAAACACGTGAGCAGAGGGCCTGCATGCTGAAATACCTGGTTGATGAGAGAGGTCAAAGGAGAATGACAAGACTGGTCTGAGCTGACAGGAAGTCTAACTGAAATAAACACTTTTTCCACAACTGTGAGCAGAAGAGCATCTCAAACCTTGAGGTGGATGGGTTGGACAGGTGGATGGGACAGTTGAAGACTGAAAAAGACTTCCAGGAGATTTTTTCCCCCTAATCTTCTGTCCTGTTTCAATGATTCTGTGCCCACGATAGGCTCAGTTTTCTGTTCTTTGCTTGACAAGAGTGGAACCTGATGTGGTCTTCAAGGTTTGATGTTTTGTGCATGCTGATTGTTTGAGTTACTATATCCTGCCTGGCAACTCAAACCAATCTGGCCATTTTCCTCTGACCTCTCTTATAAACAAGGCGTTTCCACCCACAGAATTGTTGCTCAATCGATGTTTTTTGTTTTTCGCACCATTCTGTGTAAACTCTAAAGACTGTTTTGTGTGAAAATAATAGGAGATCAGCAGTTTCTGAAATACTCAAACCAGCCCTTCTGGTACCAACATCCACGCTTAAAGTCACAGATATCACACTTTTGTACAGGTGTTCCTAATAAAGTGGATGGTGAGTGTATGTATTTTTGGAATTCATGAGTTTACTTTGTGCATTAGACTGCTTCAAGCAGTTGATTAATATTCCTATTTTTATATTTATTTCAACAATTTACATTGTATTTATTTCAGTTGTATTTATTGTATTTATTTCAGTTGTATCAGTTGTTGTCACGATCTCGCCGGCAGATGGCGCTGCGGTGACGACGTGCACGGTCAGCTGGAGAGTGCGTGCACGTGCTTGAAGTGAGCATGCACAACAGGACTTTTTTTTACAATGGACATGTGCACTTGTTTTGGTTTTTGTCCTGTCCCTCCCTGTTCAGTTATTGGCGGAGTTGTGAGGGTGTGTTTCCAAGTGTTACCAGCTGTCAGCAATTAAGGTAATTGTGACTGGTTATTTAAACTCCTCGCTTTGCTGCGCATGTTCTGGGGGTATTAGAGACTGAAAGGTGCAATGGTGCCATGTGGTAAAGTTTCCATAGCTTGTCTAGTTTCTTGTTTCATGCCATAGGTAAATGAGTTTCATGTCATTGTAAAATGAGATTTTCATGTCATTGTTAAATGATAGTTTCAGGCCATAGTTAAACAAGATTTTTGTGTCAGTCTTGTTCTAAGTTTTGTGTTTCCTGCCTCATTTCTAGGTAACTGATATATGTTTAAGTTAGTTAAATGTGGTAATGTTTCCATGCCCTGTTTAAGTTCATGTTTCTTGATTCAGCTCTAGTTTTGTTTAGACCTTGGTTCCTGCCTCATATTATCTTGACTTAAGTGGTAATAAAGACTTTACTCCTGTGCTTACTTCCTGTCCAAGTCTTGTTATGTAACAGTTGTATTTATTTCAACAATTTACATTCAGTTGTTTGTACACATACTGTATGTGCAAGTGAAAAAAAAAAAACTGGATGTGAAAGGAATGTCTCTCAAATAAGTAGTTTACATATAGAATATGTATTCCCACCAAGCAAGCTAGTGAGTTATTATCCTGCTAATTTTGTGAGATTTGACACATGCTGTCAAATCAGTTCGTTTCAGCTAAGGTTTGCCCATAGTTTATGGTCATTGGTAAAAGGTATAATTTCATCACTAATTTCAACAAACATCACTGTGTCATGTAAGGTGCTGGCTCCATTTGCATTTTTGACTCTCCTTTTACTTTCATATTTAAAGTAGGTTTTGTTTTTTTGTTTTTTTTTTCCTTCTGAACTCGAACCTGCACCTTATATTGAACCAGAGTTTTCCTTTAGATTAGTATTTTCACTTTTAATTTTTAGAATTTTATATACTTATACAAAATTTGCAGTATATTCATGACTTAGTATCTTTACATTTTGGGAACAGAGAAAAATCTCTTGATTCTTCAAAATAATCAGGTCATAAATACCATTTATGCATTCAACTTATCATGAATTTAAGTTGTCTATAAGGGTCTCAACTCCAGTGTTCCTGTGATATGCTCCAAATCCACAACCCTGACCAAAATAAAGCGGCTACTGAAATCGAGTGAGTGAGAACAGTCTACGGCCATTTAAAAAAGAGAGAAACTTTTGTTTGGGCAAACATGTTTGAGTTTGGCTCTTCTGTTTCATCCATCAACATCTAGACGCGTCCAACGCTATTCCTGGATATCATCCACCCTGCAGAGTTTCATGCCAACACACCTGGCTATAATTTCTATATGCTCCTGAAGGCTGTGATTAACTGTATCAGGTGTGTTAGATTAAGCAGGACCCAAACACATCAAAGGTGGTAGATTTTCTGGATCAGGGCTAGGCAGCCATGATCTAGACCAGCCAAGTACATCTGCATAGACATTAAATTACCATTATTCATTGAAATATCCTATTTTAAGCAGAATCTTTCAACTGAAAAATATATAAACATACATGTCAAATGTGCCTACTAACTTTAAGTATATAATTAATCTCAATCACTATATAATGATCTCTATGGAAAGGAAATGTAATTTAACAGCAACAACAACAAAAAAAACTAATAGAGATTCTATGATACTTTGTGCTACTTTATTTTTCATGATTCTGCTCTAAATCTCAGCGGAGGCCATCAGCAACTCGTCTTTACTGAGTTTACATATGCACCAAAATTAGGTCATGATAACAAAAATGTAAAAGAATTTCAACAGATAAACACTTCTCTTCCAACCTAAACAATGCTGCAACATATACAGTACTTTATTAAGGAACTCACCAAATCCATATTGAAGACTTAATCAAAAGTGATTAGTAAAGCAATCTACAGACTGATTCAAGATATTTGTAAGTAAACACAATTTTCTGTCACCAAATAGGTCTGCTCTGCTTTAATAAGCCCCCTTCTGTTTCAGTTTGACACTGTTGTCTGTGTCTTTGTACGGCGCCTGCTCCCTGCAGAGTGCTGCGTGACATCTAGTGCTTTTGAAGAACCTGACAATTGCCTTTTCAGAGATTTGTATCCAGGCAACGACTGCAGCGCTGTGGCAAATCAGACCCGATGGGCATATTGTACCAGGAAATGCACCTTAGATTGCGCTTCCTTATTGGATTGACCTAAATCTTTTCACACTGTATACCAAAACCAGATTATGAGATTTTTCCCTGATTAGTTTATTCCATACTCTAATATGTTCCTTTAATGTGGTACAGTGAAAAGATAATTTGACCAACGCATTCAGTTTCCCCAACATCATATGATTATGGGTGAAAATAAAAGAATGGACCAGATGAAAGTGGCATATTTTTGCCTGATATATTTTCAATATATACTTTAAATCTCTATCTATCTATCTATGTATCTATCTATCTATCTATCTATCTATCTGTCTGTCTGTCTGTCTGTCTATCTGTCTGTGTATCTATCTATCAATCTATCTATCTATCTAGTTAATTTAATTTTTAAGTTCATTTAAATTGGATTTTAATTGAATATTGCAAAATATTTCAAGAGACGTGTCATGTGACTTAGAAATTAGGCTTTTTGATGAGCCACAAGTGTGGCCAAATGATCTGTCAGCATCAGAATACATCACTATAATCAGATAATTAGGACATCCTTAGTATACCATACTTTATTACAAAACATTTGAACAGTTAATTATTATCAGATCACTTACAGTCAACCTCTAAGATGGCTTGAACTGTGTGAATGAGCTCCTGAGCCTCCAGAGCCAGCGTGGAGGCCATTCCAGACACTTTCCTCCCACTTTGTGTAGTCAGAGTTGGAGACAGTGTAGCCAGCTTTGGCTCACTTTCAGAACTGCAAAACATAAAAAGTAATACAGCACTTGTAACCAAAAATTATCAACTAATTTTCAAAGAAGTCAATTAAACACTTGGTAAAGAGATCACCTCCATCATAAATAGTATTAAGAAAATAAATGATGTACAGACATAAGAGCTGACCTATTAACTGTTATCTAAAGATGCTAAGAAATTAGGAGCATTGAACATGATTTACAGGCTGCAAGCTATATGTGGTATGAATGTAACTGGTCTCAGTTATCTTCATATTAAATTATATATTGCACGATTATCATCTGATTAGTTTGCATTGTTCCTGATGATAGCTATTCAATTATGGCTTGAAGAAATGGAGAGCAGAAATGTTCTCCACTTTCCAGAAAAATAGTTATTCTTGTTCAGAAGTGGTGTATAAATGAAATAATAGATAGTACTTTATATATTTCAGTATGACCTTGTTATCATTAATATGGATTTTATAACAATACAGATTATGTTTCATTATAGCATTCTTTTCTTATTCTGTCCTGTTCAGACAGAGCATTCAGGATCTCAGTGGATCCATAGCTTATCCCAGGAACACTGGGCATGAGACAGGAATACACCCTGTCCATGAACACACATTCACACCTATTGGTAATTTAGCATTGCCAATTCACAAATCCCAAATGGCTTTGGGATTTGGGAGGAAAATCGATTTTCCGGAGGAAACTCTCATGGACATTTGGTAAATGTGAAGCTCAACACCGACGGTAACCTATAATATTGTGTAGAATTACATCCAGGTTGCTGTTTGAGCCAGGGATATTGGAAGTGCACAAACATTGCAGATAAATATAAACCTCAGAGTTGATATCCAGGATAAAGTACAAATGTAAATATCCACTGATGGGATTTGATGGGAATTATTAAACCAATGTAGAATGTATGGAATTAAATCAATTATGGTGGAATTCTGGTGTATATATTTTATAACTGTGTATATATACACTGTGACCATCAGTCCTGCTTCAGTCTTTGCTGCATTCAATCTTTTTTCTCAGAGCTCTTCAACCTCAAACTCTAGTGTTGAAGAAAAAAAGGTCTTTTTTGTTATGTTTTTCATTATAAAATCTATACAGAAATGACCTCCCTTTGACCTGAAAGGAACAAAAGCACACAGACCAGGCAGAATGAATGCTACAACCCATTGTCCAGTGTGCCACCTAACACAGAAAATGTTAGTGGGGAAGGGGCTTCATGTACTCAGGCCCACTGACACAGATAGAGAGTTATGAAACGCACTTTCAGGAAACTGGAAGAAGCCAATGTGAAATACTTCTTGCTAATAGTAAGTTGGTTGTTTAAATGCATTACAAGCATATATTACATTCTGAAAAGCTCTTACATTATTATATTACATATTCTTTTGATATGATTATTTTCATTTATTTTCTTTTATATATAAAGTTTCATTGCTTTATTCACATTGTAACCTTGCTATTTGGCACCTGAAGCCTATCCTAATACACATCTTTCCAAACAAACAAGTCACTTTCTCACTTTTCAAAATGACCATATACTGTACACATTCTCATTATTTTGAGATTTCTGGTGTCACACAGAAGAGGATGGGTTCCCTTTCGAGTCTGGTTCCTCTCAACGTTTCTTCCTCATGATGTTTCAGGGAGTTTTTCCTTGTGACTGTTGCCTCTGAGTTGCTCATTAAGAATCTAAATCTACGTCACGATTTCGGTAAACCTGCATTGTGACAATGTCTATTATTAAAAGTGCTAAGCAAATAAAACTAACTTGATTGATTGTTGTTAAAGCACATTGTATATTATCATACACACTTAAAAACTGGGTCTAATTATGATGTAGTGACAAAGTCAACTAACCCTATAGCTCTTTTCCATCAGAAAATATAATAACATTTTCTTCTGTTTTGAATAACAAAGTGCAGGCTTATTCTGTCTTTACAAAGATATCCCATTCTCCTGAATATATGTCAGGGTTTGGTTTAGAATCTGGACAACAAATGTTCCAAAGAGTTTCAAACTTACATTATCGCCTATAACTTATTATTATTTCCAAACAGACTTTTCATAATGTAAATAACCTTTATTAATACTGTGTAAGTTAAGAAACAAATTAAGAAATTTAGTTAACAAAATGTTAATACTTAACTATTATGATTATTTATGGATATTCATACAGTGCTGATTTCATCTGTTTGTCTCATGCTAAATAGGCTTAGATCTTCAAATGAAATACAACATAAAACAAAGGCAACCTGAGTAAACATACAGTACAGTGTTGTTGTTTTTTTTGTTTTTTTATTGAAGCAAAAAATGTTACCCAACACCTATCACCAATGTGAAAAACTAATTGATTTCATTTACTTCTAGAACTAGGATTTACACATATGCTTTGGATCGTTGCTTTGCTGCAGACTCCAGCTGCACTTCAGTTTCAACTTACAGACTGAAGACTGGACATTCTCCATTAGGATTTTCTGGTAGAAAGCAGAATTCATGTTTCCATCAATTATTGCAAGTAGCCCAGGCCCTGAAGCAGCAAAGCATCCCCACACCATCACACTTCCACCTCCATATGTTATGGGTATGATGTATGATTTTATAATGGTATGATGTTCCTTTTGTGGAATTCGGTGTTTGGTTTACGCCAGATTTTATGGGACCCCTGTCTTCTAAACATCAATCCAGTTTTTCCATTTTGAGATAATGGCTCTCACTGTGCTCCTTTGGAGTCCCAGAGCCTTTGAAGTAACTTTGTAACACTTCCCAGACTGATGTATTTCATTCACCTACTTCCTCATCATTTCTGGAATTTCTTTCAATTTTGGCATAGTGTGTTACTGGGTAAGACCTTTTAACTTCATGAAGTTGAAAAATTGAACAGGGTTTGCAGTAATCAGGCCTGGTTGCTTTTAGTCCAGCTGAACACCATTATGAATGCAGTTCCATAGATTTAGGGGCAAATACATTTTCACACAGGTCCAGTTGGTAATGGATAACTTTTTTTTGCTTCAATAAATAACATTATCATTTAAAAACTGTATTTTGTGTTTCCCCAGGTTGCTTTTGTTTCATCTTTGATTTTGTTTTAATTTCTGAAACAATTTAGTATGAGATATGACTTATTTATCTTTCACAACACAGGACATTATCTCATAAGCAGCATTTGGTTAAATGAGATAGAATCTATTTAAATATAGAAAATGTAGACAGAAATGTAGAAAATTCTGACTCCATCTGCACAGTATTATATTATATCTCTGCTAGCAGTGCTAATACTGCTACTCTTGTACCTGAACCATTTGAGTTCTATTTTTAAATGCTCTTAAGTTTTGGCTTATCCTGTTGCATACTTCTTTAGCTATTGGGTTAATATTAAGGTGAAAGTAAACTCTCTCTCTCACCTATAAGTGCTGAAAGATCCTTGATTCTCTGTTAGGAAGTCTTGAATGGCCTGGCAAAAAAAGATCCCAGTTAATAATTGAGTATTTGGGGAAATTAGATATTAATATTATTAAGGTAAGAGTTGCTATACAGTTAGTATTTATCTCGGTCTAATATGAAAATTATATATGTCTGTTAATCATATACTGTATAAAACCTTCCCTGACTTAAAGGGTAAAAGAATAAGTCCAGTAAGTGAACAGCAGTGGTGAAGGGCCACCCAATAGTTGATTCAATTATCATATAAACAACAGTAGAGGATTTCCCTATCAGAGAGGGTTCCAAGTCAAACCCCTTTAGAAACCTAAGGACCCTTAACTATAGAACCATTAACAAATACAAGTGTATTATTAAGTGCTGCAATATCCACAAAAGTACCAAAAAGGAATGATATAAATATGCAAGGTTGAGATTTAAAGTCAGGGTTACAGTTAATACAAAATTATTGCCATGGCTTTATGGTATGAATGGCTTATTGGAAAAACATTAAAACTGTTTCAGTATATTGTCTTAGGTCTTTACCCCAGAATAGGGAGTGGGCAAAAATCACTTGGGAAAATTGAGATTGCACAATTATACATTTATATAACCACATTCATACCTTCACAAAGTGCAGTAGTTTGCCAGTAGAAATTTCAAAGCCATTCTTTGCAACTTCACTTTTCCGTAATTGACACTCAAGCAAAGCAATCCTTTTCTTCAAATCCTGATCCTCCTGTGTCAAATATTGAAGTTACTAGAAGGTATTAATGTTGACATTCATCTACAAACATTCAGTTTTAACCAACTTTTCAACTATTCAATTCTGTAAGCCTGGAAAAAACGCTTTGGTTTGCTTTTTCTTACTTTTTAATTGCATCCGTAAATCATACATTGCATAGAAATTCATTCAGTTCTTACAATTCTACATATTCTGAACTTCACTGAAAAATCATTATCGACACTGTTATAATTATACACACAAATTTGCTGTTTGTTCATTCCTTCTTGTGTCATGTCACATTTATGAGGGAACTGTGTTAACATGCTGCTTCTCTGTTCACAGAAGTATTCCTTATACAAACTGTATGAATCGTGGTAATTCGGTATATAACACAGGTGTGTTGCTTGTGTGTGGTGTCCAGTGGCATATTCAATATGAATGATAGATTTGGGTTAAAATTCTAAAACTTGTTTTTTTTTTTTTTTAAAAGAAGAGTGCATGTAGAATATTATAGGTTTTTATACATAGCAATGTTGAAGGAAGGGTGGTTGAAGGAAGAGTTTGAGTTGGGGAACTAGAATGTGACGTGGTATCACATAGGCTGCATGCATAAAGTTTCTATAAAATAAAGCAACAGGTTTGCCGGCCTGCATGCTATTTCCAAATGGCAAAGCCCAAAGGCAAATTCTATAATCTAGCAATACTGATGCAAAACATCCAGTACTTTGTCAATTATGATATCTTATGTCTTGTTGGCTATGGACTTTTGGACATTTTTTACTACCGTATATCAATGTCTTTCTTTTTAAGATATTTTTTTGTGCTTAAATATATAATCAGCAAATCTGACTTCTTGTGATGTTTCCAAGGTCTGAAAGCAGGTAAGTTCTTTCAGACATAAAGTATGTCATGTTTTTTTTCCACTTTCCACTTCCACTTTTCATTTGGCGAAAAACTGTGATCTTGCAAATATAATAACATAAATGAGATTCTTCTGTGACCTGTGAGGCTACTAACCACATTTTTCTTCATCAACCCACGTCACGCAGCAAGATCACGCAAAAAGCCTTCACTGCACTTCAGCCCAGTTACTGAATAATACAAAGCAAACAGTGACCTACTTTTCACGGTACAGGAGAGAGGGAAACCCTGAGCTGGATCTGAGCAGGAAACGGGAAGTGGGAGTTAGAGGAGTGGGCTAAAGCCTTTACTTTAGTGGCTGGGAGACTAGCTTTTTCTCCTAGCCTATACCTTCAGTTGGTCTGACTTTTCTGCTCTCATAGACTTCATCTCTGCTATCTCTTCCTCCAGGAGGTGGATAACCTCTTCGTAGTCCATCTCCATCCCCTGTGCCTGCTTCTGCGCCGCCTCAGCCAACTGGACCTGCGTCTGCAGAGATCTTCTCTCATCCACAGCCGTTTTTGCCTCCTGCAGTAGCATAGTAAGAGTCAGAACGATGTTGCTGGGAATCCACAGAGTACAGTGCTAAGGGGTTCTCCCCCAATTCAGCACACTCAGTACAGCACCTCCCTCTCTCAGATTCTCCAAATGCTCCCAACATGACCAAGCACTGGTCTAGATCAGTTAAAATTCTAACTTTTTGTATGAAGAGCCTAACTCTTTGGCTTGAACAAATGTTGATTTTATCTACAGTGAGTGGGTGTGGACAGGGATGGACCCTGAAAGGGACACCTGAAAAATATTAATGCATGCCAGTGCACTGGATGCATTTCCAAACAAACAAACAAAAAAAACTCAGGAATGCTACAAGGCCAATTTAATTACAGAGCAACGAAGTGCCATAGTACTGAGTAATGAACATGTATCACTAATGCTATGAGTCACACATGCTACCCTTACAGATTAATTCATATGCCTTTAGGGATTCATATCACTTTTGCAGCTTGTGTAAGTCAGTTAAATATTTTTCCAGAAATAACACTTCATCTTAATGTAATCAGTAATAATGAAGACTTTTCCTTAGTACCTGTACTATGTACTGGCCAATTAGGAGCCGGCCAATAAGGTGACTCTGTGACCAATGCTTTGAAAAGATGCAACATCATAAGACTATTTGTACACATAAACTCAGCAAAAATGAAATATCCCATTTTCAGAAGACTGTATTTTAAAGATTATTTTGTAAAATCCAATTAATCTTTACAGATCTTTATTGGAAAGGGTTTATATAATGTTTTTCATACTTGTTCAATGAACCATAAAGAATTATTGCACATGCACCTGTGGAACAGTCCTTAAGACACTAACAGTTTACAGGCAGTAGGCAATTAAGGTCACAGTTACAATAACTTAGTTCACTAAAGAGACCTTTCTACTGACTCTGAAAAACACCAGAAGAAAGATGCCTAGGGTTCCTGCTTACCTGCGTGAGCATGCCATAAGCCTGCTGCAGGGAGGCATGAGGACTGCAGATGTGGCCAGAGCAATAAACTGCAATGTCTGTAATGTAAGATGCCTAGGACAGTGCTACAGAGTGACAGGAAGGACAGGTGATCGTCCTTGCAGTGAAAAATTACATGTAACCCTGTGTCCCCCTAGAATGGGGCAGTGGTGGCTTAGCGGTTAAGGCTCTGGGTTACTGATTGGAAGGTTGGGGTTCAAGCTAGCACTGCCAAGCTGCCACTGTTGTGCCCTTGAGCAAGGCCCTTAACCCTCTCTGCTCCAGGGGCGCCTGGACGCCTCTCTGACCCTGCGCTCTGAGACCAGCTTCCTGTGCTCTACTGTATATGTGACCAATAAAGACTCATTATGTGATCGAGAACTTGCCAATGCCTTGGTGGAAGAGTGGAGTAACATCTCACAGCAAGAAATGACAAATCAGCTGCAGACCATGAGGATGAGATGCACTGTAGTACTTAAAGTAGCTGGTGAACACACCACATACTAACTGTTACATTTATATGAACCCCCACCCCCATTCAGGGACTCATTATTACATTTCTGTTCGTCAAATGTCTGTAAAACTTTTTCAGTTTATGTCTCAGCTGTTGAATCTTTTTATGTTAATACAAATATTTACACATGTTAAGAAGTTTTCTGGAAATCAAATCAGTTGAATGTGGGGGATGTTTCTTTTTTTTGCTGAGTTTATATACAGATGTCCACAAGTGAACAAGGAAGTGCTCAGTCCTCAAATGTTCCCTGTATTATCAATCCCAGGTCACACCAGTGCACAAGATATGTGCTATAAGGAGCAACACTAAGGGCCTGAATAATCTCTGCAAAACGTACACAGCAGCTGCCAATTTTTCACAAGTCCAAATAAACCATAAGCTTTTAGCAGTCACGGGTCTCTATCACATGTTTATTTTTATACAACACATTGTTTTTCCATGATAATACCAATAATTATACAGTAAAACCACTACATAGTAGATTCACTTAAAATGCAAATCAACATGCACAGACTACTTATAATTCAGAACCTTCAATACTAACGTTCAATACTATTGTATGTGGTTATAAATAGTAAATTATGCCACGGCAAACATTCGCACTATGCTTAAGCCATACATATACTTTAGCTAAGACTGTGAAACAAATATATTTGTAATTGCAGTTCTTCATTTATATCAAATTCAGGAGAAGCACTGCACACATGCTGCACATCACAATAAAAGACTCAAATGGAGACACCTCATTCCTGAACCACATACTGTACCCATTCTCACGTGGGTAACAGCTCACCCCACACACACACCTTTCAGTACTCAGTGGCCCTGGTGCAATGCGTGGATGGCACACTCATCTCCAAAGGGAACGCTTTAAAGCCTGCTGCCTCTCTGCTGGGCAGCCTGTCTGCCTACCTGTTACTCTAATGGCATATATAGCACAGAGAGCGTGGGTGGGGGTGAAGAGAGCAGAACGGATTCAGAGAGGCAGATCCAGGTTTGAAAGAAGTGCAGGCTTTTAAAATAAATCCTCGCTTCCTCAAGGCTGGGCTTTCAGCGCTCCCTCTTGGTTGCTTTTGCTCTCAGCTTGGTAAGTAATGGAGCTCAGTGTGGTGCTGAGATCACAAATCCATCACTGTGTTCAGCATGACAAATGTGCAGAGACAGGTTGCTTTGACCCAATCACATGGTCATACGGGGTCACACAACTCAGATCAAGCCCACCATTCAAAAGTTTGAAATCATCAGTTCATTTCATTCAGCACATTATTATTTTATTCACTGAAAATGTTCTATACAAATACCAAAAACATGACACCAAATGATATTTTATATGTCTTATTTAAGTTTTTTTACCTTTAAAATTATTATTATTATTATTATTATTATTATTATTATTATTATTATTATACTCCATTATTATTGTTTCTTTTCTCAAGACCCCCAACAACACTGTACATAATTCTGAATACATTAGTATTATCATTTTTATTCTTTTTTTTCTTTGTTTTTTAACCTGTGGCTGTAAAAATAAATAATGTGATATATAAAATACCCACATCTCTATATTTATATGTGTTCTCTTCATTGGTGGATTTCATTAACACTCCAACAAGAACTTAAGAACTTATGTGACAAAATAAACTCTCACTGAACATATTAAATCGCTATGCTCAAAAATGCTCTATGTATTCTATTAATACATCAATACAATCATTTTAAAAAATCTGGTGTTAATGATATTTAATTACAGTTGACATACTAATGAATTTGATTTATGTAACAGATAACGCAACTCGGAGTTGATTCCATTTTTCATGACTCACTGAAGAGAACTATTTCTACACACAAGCTCAAATCTTTACTGTGCCCTACACACTCCAACTCCCACATACAGTGGGTGGTACATGCCTCCTGAACCCAGGACAGCTTATTCCATCATGCTAAGAATGGAGCATCTAAGTACAGTGTGAATGAGGTATGATGTAAGCATAAAATATATTCAAATGTTTACAAAGAAAAATTTCAAAAATATGTGCATGTATACTGTGCCCTTTGATGGATTGGCACCCTGTCTACAGTGTCCCCGCCTTGTGCCCGATGCTCCCTGGGATAGGTTCCAGGTTGCCAGTAGGATAAGCGGATAGAAAATGGATGGATAGATGTAAATGCATACTTTGTATCTTCAGCACTAGCCATTTCACATGAAGCTGATATTTTTAAACATAACAGAATTTACTGTAGAGCACCAAGGAAGCTGGAAGCGAGCTCCCTCTAGGGGCACTTTTAAAACAGTGCAATGCAAATAATCATGAAATGAGCCGATGTGAAGCAACAGGCACTCACCTGCTTGACTTTAGTCAGCTCCTGCTGCATCTCCTGACACAGGCTCTCAGACTCAGCCACCCTATCCTGATGGAGTTAAACATCAGTGAAGTCAGAATAATGAGTCCTTTGTAAATACATGCAGACTTAAAGAAAAAAAAAAATCCACCATGAACCACTTGTACACATTTATAATTAACTTGCTCCTCAGTGGGATCCAAGATTTTTCCTTTAAATACAATAAGAATCAAGGCTGCACAACCCATCTGCATGTTTACCAAACTGATATTATAAATTTCACCTGCAGTCTCTTTATTTCTCTTAAGGCTTCAATGTGATCTTTTCTCATTCTCTCCATCTCATCCAGGTCATCAGAGTCAGATGTTGATACCTCAGGGAACACAAAGAGGAACATATTTTCACTAAGTCCACCATGTTTTAGCTGCCAGTATTTCAGTGCTACATGTCATTAGTTGCCACTGCAGGGCCCTTAAGCAAGGCCCTCAACAGCTCAGCTGTATAAATTAGATAAACGTAAGTCAATCTGTATACGGCCAGCTGCCAAATTCCATAAATGTCAATGTTTTTTGCTCCATTTTCTCCAAGTTTTTGTCATTGCCAATTCCAACCCACTAGCTAGATCTCCCCTAACACAAAATTAACCAAGGTGAAGGTTTAATGCATGCTTCTTTCAGCTCTGGCACTGAATCTGACCACATGGAGGAGCCGTTAACTGCACTCTTCCTAATACATTTGTTTACAGACAGAAACAATTGATTAGTGTCACTCAATCCACAGGGAAAAAAGAGTGATGTCTTACCCACAGAGAAATAACATCATTTCCCACGCCAGTCAGCAGTACCAATTATCCTCTATACATATTTTTAGAAATATAATACTACTTTGTACCTTTTAGATATGTTTTGGGACATGAAATGTTAAATAGTAGAATTTGGTATTTAAAAATTCTACCTGCGGGTTTGATGAAGAGTCAGTCAGATCATCAGAAGTGACTCTGGATGTTTGCTGTTGCACACCTGATTTGTTTGTCAACTTCAAGAATTCCTTCGTCACAGTCTCAAAATCTGATTTTCAACAAAACAAGTCTAATTAAAACCTGTAGTCTATCATTCTATATTGTACTTTGCATTTCAAATGGTGACAAAAGAGCACAAGTTTTATATTTTTATTTACCATGATTTGGTCAACTTGCAGAATAGGACTAATAATAAATGTGAGACTTCTCACCTCCATAGGCCACTGTTCCTCCTTGGTCCACCAGGAATTTCTCTCTCAGTGGCTGGAGCTGAGACTCCGTCAGCTTTAAACCCAAGACCTCCAGTGCCTGGGGATACGACAACTGTCATCTTACAAAAACTGTGACTGAGTGTAAATTTGTTTCACTCTCTCTATCACTTCTTTTAACCCTTTTTTCACATTCTCATAATTTTTAATATGTACTTTTTATTTGTTCAAGTCCAAAGAAATAGCAGTTTTAAACATAATAAATATAGCTGCATAAAACTACTTTAAATGAAACATAGCAAAATAAGCAGACAAAAAATGTTATGGCCTGGTGTGATTGAACAGGGTGAAAGCTGCAGAACAGCTGCTATCAAATTTTCCCATTATTGCACAGCAAGAGTGTACTAATGACATGTATCATCTTTAAAGCATCCAGCAGAGTCATTAATTTGTTTCACATGATACACAGCAGTAATGGATCAGTGTAATAGAGAGCATGGTTGAGCAGAATGGAAAGTTGTCTGCTGGTTAGTTCACCCGCATTTGACCCAGCTGTTAACATGAGGCAAAGAACAAACCTGCTCCAGCTTCTCCAGTTTGATACGGCAGCTAGATGTGAGTGAAGAAGGCTTCGGATGAATGACGGAGACCATGGTGCTGAACTTACAGGCAGTAGTGGCATCTGAAGACAAAGCTATATGAAAAGTATATATTTATGGATATTCAAGGCTCATGTGATGTTAACTATGCCTTAAAAACTACAACATTGTAAGTACATTTTTGTCTTATAATATGACAAAATTAAAATGATTTTATTTTTATGACCCTGAGCTCCCACAGGCACAAGGCACTTCTCTACAGAGATATGAGAGATTCCTGAAGAACAGCAATCAATTTCCTTCTAATGTCTCTCTATCCACTCTGTCTCTCTATCCACTTATCTCAGAAATCAAGACTAGGGTCTAACTACCCACACTGACATCACTACTGTAATCAAGTTCCCCATCAAGCACAACAGTGAACTGGAAAAAGTACAGTAATATAATGCTATATATTTGTTATATATATATATGAATGTTCAGCACATTTTGTAAAACTGACATAAAACTGACAGTTCTCCAATTTTCCAGATTAATCCTTCACTGATTGCAAGGGCTTTTAAGGACTTATATGTGTACAAATTCTGTCTATAATTATCTACCCCCTTTGCCTCCCATATTGAAACTCCCTCAGGTAAAGCGATGTCAAACAAAAACTTGGTCATACTGTGCCTCAGCAACATACTGTAGTTTATACCTGACCTAAACTGACATCAGTTTATTTTTGTCTTATCCTGGAGGATTATGCTGAAATAAAGTGTTAGTTTAGTCTTCTCATATTGAAAATGCAGTAACCCCCTGACTGGATTATCTTTAATAATAAACACTCGTCAATACATTCTGAATGCTTGTTCTAGTGGACAGGTCATCCAGGTTGTGCACGAGTAATGTCCCTTGCCTCAGAATATAAGCTTTTCTGATTGTTTTTATTTGATGAACTGCTGTTCCAAAACATAAGTTAGCAAAATCAAACTTTGTGAACATTCAAGCAAAAATATATAGAGCTTATCCATTTTCTATTTAAACAGAAATGTTGGTTGGTACACTGCTTTAGGTTTGTAGTACCAGAGTTGTCCATTGTGGTGCAGGCACTGTCAGGTGTAGTGACTGAAGGAAGCTCTGATTTCACCGGTACTGCTCGTATCTACAGTAGAGAGAGAGAGAGAGAGAGAGAGAGAGAGAGAGAGAGAGAGAGAGAGAGAGAGAGAGACACCAAACAGTATGAGACAGAGGACTTAAAGTGTTTAACTATAAAGGTCTGGTATGACTACAGCTTTTTATTAAAGTCAAACAGGAGTCGCACCTCATACTACATTGTTCTTCAAATATCTATTAGGTATATCTCCTATTTAAAGATAGGATTGAAGACCCCTGGCCCGAACATGTCATAAAGGTTTATTATCTCTATCATGAGCTTCATGAGATTCATGAGGTATAGTACTGTCAAAAATCTTAGGTACTGTGGGGGGTTTTTTGTGTCAATTTTTGTCTTAGATGACTATTTGATTCAATTCAATTCAATTTTATTTGTATAGCGCTTTTTACAATAGACATTGTCTCAAAGCAGCTTTACAGAAATATCAACATGGTATACAGATATTAAAGGTATGAATTTATCCCAACTATTTGATGAATTCTGTATTCATTATTTAGTTAGTAAAAAAAAATATTTTTTTAGATTTGAAACATTACTTTTCCATCAAGAATTAAATGTTTCAGAAAAATGTTTGCATGTCAGTAAACATATTACATCATAGACAACTTTTCAGACAAACAACATAATAAAGGCTGTGAGTGATGCAAACACAGACGCAAGTGCAACAGTCAAAGTGTTCAGAAGAACTGTACTGTAGCAAATTCTCCAAGATACTTAGAAAAACATGCCAGCTAATTTCTTTATAAAACTTCACAAAGTGTACCTGAGACTTCTGATGTATTTTAAAGGCAAAGTGTTGTCACAATGGATATTGACTTCAAATTCAAATCAAAATGTTACTTTATTGCTGTTTACAGTCCTTTATAGCAGATTCCCTTTTATGTAGAAAGGTTTAATTTCATTATGTTTGAAGTTATATTGTCTTTACAGAATTTCTTTACATGTGCCTTAGACTTTTGTACAGAATTGTATCTAACTGTTTAACAAATGTCCAATCTAATTAAGGTTCTCAAGGAGAATGGGAGTCAATCAAGCCCACATATCCAACCCCATGTGTTACCTGAGTGAGATTGACAGAAGGCAGTGTCTCACTTCCAGAGATAGGAGTGGGATTAAATTTGGGCACGAGCCCTCCAGGCATAGTTACAGTTACTCCGCCAAGGGTCAGTGGTCTGAGCTGAGAGCCTGTAGTGGATAAGGGCTGTAGGGAAATAGGGCTGTGTGGGCCGCTGCTGGAACCAGAGGAAGACCTCTGCCTGATAAACGCTATCTCCACAGTCGGGTCAGGTCTGGGTGGACATCACATGTAGTCAGGTTTTAAACACTTTTTTATAAAGTATGTAGACACAGCTATGAGTGTGGACAGTGCAATAATGTCTTACCTGAGCTTTGTTCTGGTTAAAATGCTTTTTGCTTCCTCATGTGTTACTCCAATTAAGGACTCTTTATTGATTGATATGAGTTGATCTCCTGCTTTTAGTCTTCCATCCTAACATGACACAAAGCAGAAAAACAAAACAAAAGCAATAATTAATTTACTTACTCAAAGTGAAGCATTTTCACATTTATGTATTATATCTATATCTATATCTATATATATATATATATATATATATATATATATATATACACACACACACACACACACACACACACACACACACACACATATATATATATATATATATATATATATATATATATATATATATATATATATATATATATATATATATTAATCTAACATCTAAGGCAAGTGATGTAGTGTTTCACCCTTTGGCAGTCTCCTCCAGGCATAATGTCCTGAATGAACACCATTGGCCCTTCTGCACGGTTTGCTCCACCTTTAATGACCAAGCCTAGACCTGTTCCCTTTGCAACACATATCAGCTGAATCATGCAGTCGCTGGGGGAAAAGAGAGAAAAAAAGAACGACAACTGTCGCCAATATAATTACTTACAAGCGGATTCATTTTTCTGACCTGAACTAATCTTTTGCAGGATTTTCCACCTGTGCAGGACAAACAGCTGTCATTGCAGGAACACAGTTTTCAAAAACAGTAGCAGTCCATTTATTGATACCTGATACCAATTATTGATATTTGAACAGTAGCAGTCCATTTATTGATACCTGGGATCTTACAGTTAAAAAAAATAAAACAACCTAGAACCAAGTAACTCAATAAAATGCAAATGAATTAAAACAGCCGATAATAAAAATGCTAAAATGCTAACCTTATTTTACCTGTAATGATTAATATTTATGCACTGTTCCACTGTATAGATCTTACCAGCAGACCTGTGGAGTAATTGGGTTTGTGCTACAGTCTTTAGGGCTTGTTGATCTGGATGATGATGATGATGATGCAGTGTCAGTCAGTTTACCTTAAAATGAGAGGAATTTTTATTAACAAACTGTGCATTTATTGCAAAAAACAAACAAACAAAAGAAAAACAACTCCAAGCCTTCTATAAACTGACAGGATGTATTTGCACTTGACAGTTCTTGCTCTTTCCTATGGCTGCAGTTGAGCGCACTGCAGGAGGTACACAGGTTTGGCCCAGAGGGATTAAGTACCTTGATGAAGGGCACAATGTTAGAGGTAAAATGAAGTTCACTCAAATCTGTTGCGGTGTGGTGTGCCAAGCTGTCTACCTAGCTGTGCTCCAGGAATAGTTTTATATCTATCATATAAAGGGGAATGAAGACTCTTTCTAGGTTAAGAACTTTAAAAGCACGTGTGCCTGCAAAACTTCAAAACTGACATTAGTTTTTGTCAATTGTTCCAAAAATATTTTGGAATTTCATACTGTAAGCAAAATGAAAATACCTGTAGAGAGAAGCGTAGGAGAAATCCTGCCCGTTCCTGAGCTTGTGTTGCTGTTGGAGCCATATTTCTCCATAAGCTCAACAAACTCTCTCCTAAGAACATACACATGGTTGATTGCTCATCATTGCTAAAGTGAACCTTTATTTATTTATTTATTTATTTATTTATTTATTTATTTATTTATTTATTTTTTACAATAGTCACAGAGGTCATGTCTTTATGGATGGGGCAGCTACATGTTCTGGAGCAAGCACTACTTACAGTTCATGTCAAAACATTTGCACCAGATTGCCTTCAAAGCTACGGAATGATGCACGTTCTAATCTGATGTTAAATTGTATTTTATAAAATATATAGCAGAAATTTAAAAGAAAGATTTAAACAGTGGAATTGTAGTAATCATTTTGCAACTTTATCATAGTTAGCCAGTTTAAGTAACTGCTTAAAACAAACTGCTTTATTATTATTTGAGAATGGCTCTAACTAATAACATTATTGTCCTAATCATATAACACTCAAATACACTGATATACAGAACAATAATTTTAGCATGGGAAAAACATATACATGAAACATATGTGAAACATAAAAACATATACTTTTATATATATATATATATATATATATATATATATATATATATATATATATATATATATATATACGTTTTAATGATCATTTGTTCATTAGCAGAAATGTTCATCTTCACAGGGTAGGGTTTGTTCATATTCTGTGCATTCAGTCCAGGTGGCATCTGATTGACCGATGGCCCTAATACGTCAACATGCATCCAGCTCTAGCTAAGTGTGTGCCACAGAGAGTCTCAGCACCCAGCACAATGCCAGCTCAATTAACTCAACTGAACATCAGCAGATTCAGACAGATGTCCTTGATAGCAAACTCTGATTAGTATAGAGCAGTAAACCTGAATAGTATCTGACTTCAGGTGTTTGCTCAGGAATATTTCCCCAATAAATTAATCACTTGTAAGAGGGCAGAATGCAAAAATAAAATGCTACAACAGTCTTAATTAAGTGTAAGTCTTTAATGCACTTAATGTATTAAGGCTATTTTTAGACTTATAAAAAATCAAGAGGCTGCGTTCTGAACCACTAACCGGATTAATGTGGATGACGCCCTGAAAAACTCACATTTCATGATCCAGCATAAGCCAATCTTTTTTGTTTTTATATTCATAATTTATCTCAAACTCTACCTAACAGAACTTTGGCTCTAAACCTGAAAAACCAACATCCGTATTTATAACATGGACCAAAAAAAATAAATCAACTAAATCGTAAGAAGCATGGCTGTAAGATTTTCATATACCTGGACTCCTCATCACGGGCGATCAGAAGAGACATGTGATTCGTGGCTGATGCCATGCGCAGAATCTCCACTGCCCTGACAAAACACAGCATAGCATAGGGCATCATTAACCTTCAGGGCATTAAACATAGATAATTAATTTATTTATGAGACCATGATATAACATAATTTGAGCAGTGTTTTACAGGGTGTGTCTGAGCAGAGATTTATGCATGTGTTCGTATTCATCAATATTGCATTCATCATCTTCTCTGTATTATTTGATACCTTTCATTTGTAACGCCTGCTAAATTCATGTTGTTGACGTCTAAAATGAGGTCACCTGCTTTCAGTCGTCCTGGCAGAAATAGAATTCTGGAATTAATTATTTGAATGAATGTTAATTCAATCATAGATATCCTATGTGTGTTAAAGTCCAACATACCATCCTGTGCTGCAAGACCACCAGGTAACACTCGCTTAATAAAAATCCCAAACTCTTCACCACTCAGCTCTCTGTATCCTCCAATAATCTTCACCCCTAACAGACAAAAGCAAAGGTTTGGATGTTATAGCACCACTGCAACATATTTTTCCATTTGTAACACCTCTTTGTAATTATTGTTATCATCTATGTAATTACATCAGAAATAATGTGAATCATAGACCTGGATTCTAATTAATCAACTAATAAACTGATGGTAAAATAAATGATCAAGCTTTTTTTTTAGTCCTCACCAAGACCTTGTCTGCAGTCTAAGAATTCCAGTCTTTGCACAGCACGGTTGATGCCATGGGGACCCATGATTGTCCTGAAAAACACCTTTAATATTGTCATCCTCTAATTACATTAGAACACTGTGAAACAAATGAGTCAAATAGCTAACTTTAAATTTGAAAGGAATGGCAGTGAGTTTTAAATTGAGTTTTAATTTGATTGCTTGGTCATGCAAAATCACTACCTAATCTTATTTAAGGAAAGTTGATCATAGGTGTACTTCATAAGTAAAAACTGCTCAAATTAAAAAGTGTGCCTTGAATCTGTTAAACAAGAATCTGATCCAGAATGCTACACTTTTCAAAAGCTGTACTGTTATCTAACGTGTTAAGTATGCTGTTGAAGGTGATGCTTTAAAAACTAACATTAAATGCAGATTTGTAAGTGATTTTAATACTGTATCATACATACTTTTTGTTTGTTTGTTTGCTTGTTTTACAATTATTGTAAATAAATAAGAGAATTTTATGTTTCATTATTACATTTAATGTGCTAAATTGGCGTGAGGTAAAATGAAAGTCAGCAAATCATGAAAGTTTGCCTTGCAGATTTGGGTAAGTTTGGGTAAAGCTGAGGTGGAAATACACACCAAAGCTCAAAGCTAAGAAGATATGATCGGTGTTTGACCTTTTCCTCAAGTGAACTGTTCCCTCCTCCAAATGCAACGCAAACATTTCAGTTTAATCTCTGCAGCAGCATATTTCAATACAATCGGCATGGGCGACTGGGCTTACTATAACAGATTGTGTTGCAGGAGATGTAACATTAACACTGATCACTTAACGGCACGACATTAAGATATACACTGAGGAGCCATGCTGTGTGCACGTCTAAAATGGATCTAAACAATGAAACCCTGCAAAATTCCATTACCATGGTTTTCCATGACAAAATATCTTGTCCTTGTATGTTCATTATATAGAAATGAACACAAACAGATTGTGACGACACCCTGCTTTGAATTATCGTAGGTTTTCGGAGTCAAAACAATGTGTGTGTCTGCTTAAATCCTACTTAAACACAGCAAATCCTCTTCACCTACACATGCA
Source organism: Ictalurus punctatus (assembly GCF_001660625.3). Taxonomy (NCBI): domain Eukaryota; kingdom Metazoa; phylum Chordata; class Actinopteri; order Siluriformes; family Ictaluridae; genus Ictalurus; species Ictalurus punctatus. The sequence continues at coordinate 16,937,261 of NC_030428.2, read as the reverse complement.
CTGCCAACCTAACCCTCACAATCATTTACAGTCAAGCTCACTGCCAGATACTCAACTCAACCAAAGAAGATTAAAATCATATCATGATGCAGTAGTGAAATTAGACTCAAAGGCATGTACAGCTTTGCCAGATCTGAAGGCATTCTACATTAAAAACAAACACAACCTACCAGTAGAGCAGGGATAGTCCGTCAAAGTGCTCTGCCTCCACTGACTCTGGCAGCAGTGGCATTGCAGGTCCAAAAAAAGATGATGAAATATTATAGAGGCAACCTCATCACCAGGTCGGGGGGATGACAGTTCAAATCAGGACGGTCCAAAATGACCGAGACATAGCAATCTAGACAGACAGTTACAGACACGCGCCTACCTATCCACTAATCTCCCCTGATACTCAGCAGTCACATGGTGTGCTTTACCTCTCTCTTCACTGCCACTGCTGACAATGTATCTCTCTCCACAACTGTATCAAAACAGCAGCAGGCTGGGAGAAGTCGCAGACTATGTAAAGGTCAAACACATCTATCAGACATATAGGCATACATGAAATGTCGTAAACCGTCTGAAAATATCACTGCTGCTGGAATTACATTTAGGTTGGACTAACAGAAAAATATGTATATATACATTTATAAATATGGAGTTCTACATATTTATCACATTTGTTTTGAATAATTATTCAGTAATAATTAACTGTCATCCCTTAATTGTTTGCAATGATCTATTCAACTATCTTTAATTATATTTTCATATTTATTTCTGTCTTTGTTTGCTTGTTTTTTGTAATTATTGGTTGTCCTTTAAAAAAAAAAGTGCAACTGCAATCAGCATTCAGCACATCAGTTTTAAACTTGGAGCACAGACCAAAATAAGTTCACTAATATCATTAAAAAAAAAAAAAAAAAAAAAAAAAACACTAAATAAATAGGTGCAAACATGCATACATATTTCTATATTAATGGTCTGTTTTTAATTGATGTCTGAATTTCTTTATTTTCCTTTGTTTATGTCTGGTATAGGGAGCATAATGATGGAGCAAGTAGTGTTGCTGAACTGCTTCACAGCTCCAAGGTCCCTGGTTTAATCCTGTGCTTGGGTCACTGTCTGTGTTGAGTTTCTTTCTATGCATGTTCTTTCTATATCTGTGTGGGTTTACTCCAGGTGCTCTTTCTTTCTTCCTTCCTTCCTTCCACAAAACATGTCAGTAGGTGGATTGGTTATGCGCTCAGTGTTCCTGGGATTGGCTCTGAATCCACCTGACCAGGATAAAGCAGTTAATGGAGGTGAATGAAGAACATTTTTGCATATTTATTTCTCTTATATTTACACGTGACCTTTATGATGTAGCTGTATGGTTATATACATGCATTTCCAATAGCTATCAATAATATGATCAAGCTAACTGAAAAGGTTATATATAGGTCACCCAGTTGGCTTGCTCAATTCAACTCTAAACACTCTTGGTAAACATATAGCAGACGAAATTTAAAACATAAATGTATTATCTGTAAAACATACACGAAGTAGAGATGAACTGTGTGAAGTCTCTCTGTTCTGTCACCCTAGCGGCAGTCGAATTAATGCTGTGCCATTTCAGTTCAGAACACGAGGTGGCAGTATAGATGTACAACCACTGCTAAGTGGTTCACAACCTGCCAATAAATCCAGCGAAGAAGACGAGAAAGCGGTCTCTCGGAACTAATGCTACAGGAGTTTGTTTTCGGGGGAGTCGTGACTTAGTGGGACCAGCTTGCCTGATGCAGGTTGTAGGTTGCTGGAGGGTTGTGTCCAGCGCTGTCATTTCGTTTAGGTAAGAATCTCGTGTATTATTATTATTATTATTATTATTATTATTATTATTATTATTATTATTATTATTATTATTATTATTATAAATCTGTTAAATTGTTCTTCTACAGTACATTTAGGTTATCTGCGTTGACTGAAAGGATAAAGTGGATTAACATGAACACGTTAAACTAGCTAGTTAGTTAACACATTCACACTTTATACAATTTGTTATCATGGTGTGTTGAACTAATTGGCTTGTCTGACTGGTCACTCGAAATGAATCTTGGTGGAAAGTAGAAATCTCTGTGGATCTGAATAAATAGGCAAAATATTATAATACACATTACAGTAATGCTTATTAAATAAATCTATGTTTAAGCGTTTTGTAGAATCTGTGTTAACAATTAAAGGGGACATGGGCCACAAACAGTTTGAGAACCCCAGATTTTTAAAACTCGCAGACTTTATTATGATTATGATTAAATTTATCTGAACATAATTCAGCTATCTAGATATTAGCCACTTTGGGTAATTTTTTTATTTATTTGTTTTTTTTTTTAAGTCCTACCAAAAATAATACTTAATATTTACTTACTATATAAATAGTCAGTATAAAGACTATACCTTTATAAGGTACAGTCACTGTCCACTTGATACCTTAGTACGTTTAAGCACGTTGGTGGTATTTTGATGATTATCAATGTATCAAGCTTTCTTACATTGAAATGTAATTAGGCATACTATCTCTAAATATTCCACAATACAGTTTTCTCTTTCTATAATTAGGTTATAACATTAGTCCAATATACTACGTTGCGTTTCAGGTGCTACAGCCTGGTGAAAGAACTGTCCTGACGAGGATTTCTTCTAGATTTTGGAGGGAATGTTACTGTCCTTCGCTCTCCATGGGTGCTGTGTAAAGCACCATATACACCAAGCATTTTGTAATGCCCAGAAATGTGTTAAAAGCCTGACTGTCAGAGGACTTGCAACCTCCAGCAATCAGCTGTTTGTCAGGAGAACCTCTCAGCGCTTTGTCAGCCAGACACGAGGAGCTAAAACCCACAAGCAGAAGCAGCAGGAGGAATGGAAGCGAAAAAACAAGACCATCTTGACGTATATTGCAGCCGCTGGGGTTGGAATGATTGGCATGTCATATGCTGCTGTGCCACTCTACAGACTGTACTGCCAGGTCAGTGCTGGATGTCTTATGGTTTTGATTTGTCAGCCGTTTAGGCTAACATCAAAATAGTTTTACATGGACTTCTTGTTTAACGAAATTGATTGCACATGGTTTAGTAGTGATCTGTTTTGTACCTCAGGCATCTGGACTGGGAGGCACAGCAACAGCAGGACACGATACAGATTTAGTGGAGACGATGAAACCGGTTAAGGACCGCATTATTAAAGTCACCTTTAATGCTGACACACACGCCAGCCTCCAGTGGAATTTTCGTCCTCAGCAGTCAGAAATCTATGTGCGATGATAAATTATTGCTTATTATTTTGTTTTAAATTGTTATTCATACACACAACATGAATGTAAAAGTCGGCCTCTTTTTCAGTTTTATGGCCTTCTCTACAGTAATATGCAGTGTGTCCCATACATGCATAGGGAAAATTAACACTTTGTAGCTAAATGTAAATTTATTTACAAAATGCAGTTAACCTTGTTCACTGAGAAGGGACGAGACGTTGCGTGAGCTTCACACTGTGGGAAGCACCCTCACACGTGACCGGTATATGAAGTCTGTGTAAATTCCTGCCTATTTATATGCCTGCCGTGGTCAGGTGACGTGGCATTTTGCGTGGCGCGTGACTATAAAACGGCGCCTGTCAACCACGTCATCAGCCTCTATTATCTGAAGCGAAGACATGATTCACAGGCATGCCCGGGTATGACAAAGCTATGCAACGTCTTGTTCCCTTAACAGGGAACAGGGTTACACGTGTAACCCAGGTGTTCCCTTTAAAAGGGAACTCAACGTTGCATGAGCTTCACGTTGTGGAAATAAGTATACCCACTCAGTCATACTGAGGGTATGGCCTGTCACAGAGGCTCCATCACGAGGGGCGTGGCTGGCCGAAATGGCAGTCACATAGACCCTAATTGTAGAAGGAGTCAACCTTGCTGAAAAACATTCCTGTAAGAACTCCGGGACTGTAGCCATTGCGCAGTTTACTGGTTCGCACTGATGTTCCTAGCATTTAACATGGTCTCTGCAACCTCGGTTGAGAGACTGGAATCTATGAGCTGGTGCCTCTTAGGGGCCAGATTCACAGTTTCCATGGTTCCAGCCGAGGGTGATAAATCAACCATCTGGTTTGAGACAATAGATCCCTGCGAATGGGAATCTCCCAGAGAGTGCCGTCCAGGAAAGATATTATTTCACAGAACAATATATGAGCTGGCCCATAAGGCCAAACTGTAATACCTAGGGATGTCATGATACCAAAAATCTAGTAGTCGGTACTGATACCACCAGAAGTACACGATACTCGATACCAAAGTCGATACCACGGTGTGGTATAAAATTTAAAAAATAAAATAAAAAAACTCTCCTGGAGGACATCCTCCTCTGGCTGATACTGTCTGATAATGAGTGTCTGATAATGAGCCTAAAGGAAGAGCCAATATTGATATGCGTTACCTCCAAACGTGAAGCTCAGGAGCTTCCTGTGACTGGGCAATGGAATATGCGTCTTTTTTAGATCTATGGTCACAAACCAATCCTCAAACTGAGTCTGTGGGAACGATACATTTGAGCATCAACATCCTGAACCTGTATGTCCGAAGAGTACAGATCAGATGACGCAGATCTAAAATTGATCTAAAATCTAAAGCTGCATACCACATCTTTTCTGTGGATCAGGAAATAACGGCTGTAAAGCCTCCTTCACCCAGAGAGGAGGTGTATGTTCTATGGCCCCTTTGTCCAAGAGAGGGCTTATGTCTGGCTCTGCCTTGTGCTGACTACTGTGGTGAGCACGCCTCTGAAACGGGGAGGTCGCGATATGAACTGGACCCGGTACTCTTTTCTATGAAGGACAGAACCCATGGAGACATATTTGACAGTAGTTTCCATGCTGACAGATGGTCTTTAGTGACATTAATTTTCCACATTTTGTTGGAGGGAAAGCATCAGATTTTCATTGCTCTGTGACAGCTCTCTGACCAGAAAAACTGAAAACTTGGGATGGCTAACCTCTCGTCCTCTGTTGTCTCCCTCCACGGCCCCTCAGGACTGCTTCTTTTTGCGTTTTCAGCAGTGATTACCATATAAAATCAGGCCTACTAGCGGTCTGCAACTGCTTTCTGTTAAGGGAGGCGGGCCGCCACACTCATCTTCTGTGCCTCCCTCACAGTTCAGCAGGTCTGCTTGGTAGGCCTACCATACTGCCATTGTACGGCCATTGTACGCTGAGACTTTCAAGCAAGACCCGCTGCTGCATAGGCTTCACCAACCAATGCCGAGGTGGTCTTACACGGCCTGCATGGCAAAGCCTGCACCCCTGATTTTTATGCTGAAGCTGGAGAGATGTGGCTTGTAAGGACCTCCTCTACCTTTGGCATAGCAAAATAGCTGTACTATTTATCCCCAGAATGACCGAATAATCCCTCGTCGCAGAGTTATAAACACGGCTTTCCTCAGAAGCGTGACACTTCCCGGGGGAAAAAAGGGGAATTTTCTACAGTTTGACGGAGCACACTCCTCTCACTGGCTCCCCCCTCTGGCTCCGCAGTGTCAGAGAGGGTGGGTTGACTCTCAGTACAGGAGAGAGGACCCATTGCCCTTTGGCTGAGAAGTGTGTGTGTGTGTGTGTGTGTGTGTGTGTGTGTGTGTGTGAATATATATATATATAATTAAAAAAATTTATAATGATGCACTGGCTCCCCCCTCTGGCTTCTCAGCCTGGTCCACACCCATACACTTCACACAGAAAATGTCCCTGCCCTCCCCTGTAATAAAAGGGAGAAAGGAGCAACACTTCCTGAACTTTCTCTGACTCATACTTTTCTTTTTTTCTTTTTTCTTTTTTACAAATGGGCAGAAGTGTAAAGAAATACTTTTTCTTGTGAAAAAATAGGAAGTGAAGAGTTTTAGGAGTTTTCACACTCACACAAAGTCTGACATGCGGTCTTTTGCTGAAGATAATAAGGCTGATGACATGGTTTATAGGCGCCATTTTATAGAAATGCCACGTCACCTGACCACAGCAGGCCTATAAATAGGCTTGATTTTACACAGATTTCAGATACCGGTCACGCGTGAGGGCGCTTCCCACAACGTGAAGCTCACGCAACCTTGAGTTCCCTTTGAAACGGAACATCCTCTACATGATTGCTATTTGTTTGTAAACACAGAGTCATCTCTCCCATTCATGATGAGCTCGTGTTAACATCTCGTGTTATGCATGCAATTACATGCCCATCACAACCTTTCCTGATCCAGCAATGAGAATGATTTCAGTGTGTTCTTCTTTTGTCAGAGACATTCTTAAAGGTTATCTGGAAGAAAAAATAATAATTAAAACTATCTATAAGAAGACATTTAGATAAAAAGTGTTATTTTCCCCTATGTATGGGACACCCTGTAGATTTGACTGGTCATGTAGATTTTCTTTTCATTCTAATTGACTTTAGTCCTTGATTTTTAAGATTGTGCCAGGAGAAACTGCACTGGCATTTTACACAGCCCAGAATCCCACCGATAAACCTGTGATAGGAATCTCTACATACAATGTTGTGCCATTTGAAGCTGGGCAATACTTTAACAAGATTCAGGTAATGTAGAGCATGTACCATAATATTGGTGATACTGTAACTGTTGAAATACTACTTCCAATCTGTCAGTATGTATGCCTTGTTTTGACTTGGGTTTATTGTTTTACGTTCCGTCTTTCTACCTAACTTTCTACCTAAGTTTTTGGTTGTGTGCCACTCTGACGTAACAGTGGGACATTTGTGTGATGATTATAATAAGAGAAAAACATTTAATTATCTCAGAGTCGAAGAGACAGCTTGTTAGATTAAAAGTACCAGAATGTATTGCATCTATTAAAAAAAAAAAGCTGTTGCACTAAGTTTCATCAAAGACTCTGCTCGGTTAGTTAGTGATCCACACGATGACAAGCATGATGGTGTTGACAGTCTTCTTTGGAAAGTCGAAGCTGTGGAACTCGATCTATTTGAGCAGAGCGTACAGATGAGCAAGTGAGAGAGCTGGACAGATTAAAGGATTAAAGTGCTGCTGTATCGTTCTCTTTAGGTAGAGATGAAGCAAGGGCTAAATCCTGCTGGCAACTCTATCAGCAGGTAGTTGAATGGCATTATGGGTAATTTAGGAAACAACATGTTGAATGACTGAAAAATTCATCTCAGAATTTATTGCAAAATTTTATCTTGGACACCATTGAAGATCATGTTAGTTATAAAGATTCGTATTGAAGCCATTTAATAAGAGCCTAGGTTTGATTTTCTGTCCTCTGTCTGTATGTTTTGTGTTGTTTTCAATTTCCTCTCCTTATTGCTTACTTGAACTAAATTGAGTGTTTTTTTCCTAATACAGTGTTTCTGCTTTGAAGAACAGAGGTTAAACCCTCATGAAGAGGTGGACATGCCTGTTTTCTTTTACATTGACCCAGAGTTTGATGAAGATCCCAGGATGGCTCGAGTTGACACAATTACACTTTCTTATACCTTTTTCGAAGCCAAAGAAGGACAGATATTACCACTTCCTGGCTATAGTTAAAATGTAGCAGCATGTGTTCTATTGTTCAGAGACTTTCCTAATATTTCAAATAAACTATAAAGAGAGTGGTATTTATGGAATGATCAGCTGTTAAATCCTTTTTTTTTTTTTTTTTTTTTTTAAAAACTACATTTTTGTCAGTATGTTTCCTGTGTTCAGGCTGACTCTAATGCACCATGATAATATTATGATGCTCTACTTGAATTACCACTGAAACGCTGTAATGTAGATGATATCTTCTACGGTGCAATAAATCATCCAAGTACTGAAGTTTATATAAATTGAATGACTTAATTCTGAATACTAGATGGCGAAACTGTTGCAATTTTCTGTTTTGCTGCCATTCGTTGAGAAATATGTCCAGAGACTTGCATATACTGTATAATTGACTGGTATAAGATGTTACAGGCTTGTGTTTGGTTATAATGCAATATGATACGATCAAATATGTCTGTCGCGTAAGGACATGGAGGCTCTGATTTGGAAGATTATGCAACTGTAGACATTAGAGATATCTCTCTTCCTTACATAACATCACATCAGCAAGCCTGGACTCAATCAAACTAAATTGCGCAATGTGAAAATGTTGCATATATATATATATATATATATATATATATATGAGAGGAAAGTGAGATAAAATCATACCCAGATAGAGACATTTGAGGTCTTTACATCCAATAAAGTGAGCTTAGTAGATAGGCTAACCAACAAGTGTAGATGTGACCTAATTAAATAATTGACTGTAATGCACAATGACAACGTTTAATTTATATTAGATTATTGTAGATTATTATTATTTATATTAGATTATAGATTATTGTTGACAGTAGACGGGGAAATAATTAGTGTTATAATGTAATTGAATATTAAAAAGAGGAATTTGTAACCTCTATGTTGAGTGCAATTTGGTTTTTGTTGTTGTTATTGGTTTGACACAAAGACATCCTCATACGTTCAAGCCAGTTAAATGAATGCCATTAATAGAATGTTGATAACAGATATTTTGAATAATAATTACATAATCCAGTGGGAAAGCCAGGTTTGTAATGGGTATTATTATTATTAGTAGTAGTAGTAGTAGTAGTAGTAAATCAAGGATATACAATTAATCTATATCCCCATCTGAGTCCTGACTGTCGGTCGGGACTTCGTGTGCTGTTTTAAACCACAATTTAAAAAAACGAGAACGCCTGGTATTGTCTCCAGGGCTCTACGTCATTCTTCCTGCCCCGGAAAACAACAAACCCAACCACGTTGCGCTCGGAGCGGTGAGCGAGCGCTGACCCCGGTTCAGTCTGACGGCGCTTTCACGCACTTTGAAATGAACGGAGCCAGTGACGTCACCACTGCACGGGAATCAGCGCTTATCAAGGCTCCATGCTGTTAACCACACCCACTCCTTAACCTTAACGCGCAGATATGGATTTTGATGGACACGTTCTGTAACTACTAAAAGGACAGAGTTGCCCTAGCAACTCCACCGAGGAGCCAATCAGGATCGAGTTAGGGACGAGCTTCCTTTTTTTTTTTCCTCCCCAGCTTGTTGAGAGGCGCTACAGTACAGTGGAATCCTAGCAGAAGCAGATCAACGTCAATGGACTGATGCGGCTGTAAAGCCAAAACAAAGCAGGATAAAAGAAATATAATAAGTTTTGCGCGCGCATAATGTCAGGAGGTTATGTAGTGTGGGGTTTATTTTATATAGAAATATAGTTCACGCGACTGTTAAGACTATTAGCCGTCGCATATATTAGTGTCTTTATTCCCAGTGACCATAACGTAATTCCTAGACAGCATCACTATTATCAGAGCAAGCTGTACTGCCTGTGGGAAATAAAGCGAAGTGACAAGTAAAAATAATCAGCGACAGCTCTGGAGATTGCGCTTGGAGAAAAGCAAGATAGAGTAAGATTGAATAAAATAAATAAATAATAAAAATAAAAAGATGCCGCTCCATACTGAGCCATGGGAGTGAGCGCTCGGTGAAGATGAGCCACAGGAGCAGTCCAGCTAAAGCGTATGATTTCCTGTTGAAATTCCTGCTTGTGGGAGACAGTGATGTGGGCAAGGGCGAGATCTTGGCCAGTTTGCAGGATGGGGCTACAGAATCACCTTATGGATATAACATGGGTGAGTCATCAAAGATCACATTTAAGATGTAATGTTTCTCCTTTTCCCCTTTTTCACTAGCCTACTCTTCTGTTGTGAGATTTTTCTTTCTGAGAAGCTCTTTGTTTACATCCATGATCGAGAAGTTCATTTCCAGGTACTGTTAAAGCAGTGGTCATCAGCCCTGTTCCTGGAGATCTACCTTCCTGAAGACTTTATCTACAACCATAATCGTGCCCACCTGACCATCTAATCATTGCCTTAAGAAGTTCCTGATCAACTAAAACAGGTTTGTTAGATTTTGGTTGGAGATGAAACCTGCAAGAAGATAGATCTCCAGGAACAGGGTGTTAAAGAGTAGGGACAAAAAAAGTTACTTAAAACATCTAAAAATAATAATAATAATAAATGGAAAAAAAAAGGTTTCCTTAAAAACATTCATACTTAATAATGTGTACCTTATGCCACAAGTAGGATTATGTTGTGATGTTACATTTGATATGAAGTAGGTACAAGGTGCTGTAGATTAAAACAAACACATGGAAACAGTCCAGAGAGCAATACATGGCTGCTGTTTGTGGAAATATGTTATCTCATCTAAATTAAAAGTTTTAATCTACATCTTCTTTGATAGTTTACTCACGGTGCATGCACTTCTAGATTAAGGACCAGAGAGTGACTTATCATTAGGAGTTGAACTCTGGTAACACAAGGCCTGCTCTGGAAAATAACTGCTCCTCTGAGACTGGTGTGTTTCAGTGAAACACCACAGGGAACATGATGTAAAAGCTGGAAATAGTGGCACCTACTAAACTCTCTTGTCTCCTAAGGTGCACAGTTGGAATAGATAAGTGTAGGGATTCTTTATTACAAATCTCTTGGCAGCACAGTAATCTTATGACTTTTTTGTGTGTGTTCAGTTATTCCTGACACGACAGCACATGAGCTTATGTTTTGCTACTGTTAAAATGTGACCCGTCCACCATCTGGAGCTCTTTTGTAAACATTACGATTGTACAGACGTGCCATTGCCTTCTGTTGTGTTGTCAGCGTGACCTATTGCATCATGAATTATTGCAATCTTTAAAATGCATAATAATTCTCTTAGTCTTATCAAGGGTCATCTTCAGAATGCACTTTAGCAAAGTCCAAGTGTTATTTGAGTACTCTGAGACTCATCTACTCATGATAGATTACCCTGCTGATGTGTCAGATGGGGAGATTGATGACAGATTGACTTAGTTTACTTGTGTCAACATTTAATGAATCACAGCCTGTTTGTTCCATGGCAAAGAGCACAAAATACCTTTAATAGCTGTCTCAGGTTCATCCCAGCAGTACAGTATTATTTTGTAGGTGTTGAATGCAGACAAGGAAACAGACGATTGATTACAGTTACATGTCAGAAGAATCGCTGGCTGGGTTTGCTTTATATGGAACCTTTGGCCAGCAATTACAAACAGACAAGCCCATTGCACTTTGTTATTGACACAGGATATATTGAATCCAAACGGGTCCAAGATTAGATTCCTGGTGGGAGAGTGATACATACATAGAACATTCTGCCACCCTCTTCCTCCGTGCCTTGAAATTTCACAGCTGATTCATCTACTGTGCCACATCTTTGGCATCATTTTTCCTCCTTAGGCCTCCACATGCAGCTGCCAAGATAGTATTATTCTGAAACCAGACTCTCTAAGATATTCAAGTGAGTATACTAGGACTGTAGCCCTGTGATTTCGTTTAACAGATTGGATTTAATATTTGATAGATGATAACCGTGCCGTGCTGCCAGATCGCAGGAGGCTCTTTTCTGTCTGGCACAATTATTATGACTGTCATAACCACTTACATAAGTCCGCTTTCCTCTGCACTCAGGCACTAAACAAGATGAACCAAGTGGGAGTGTGAACGCAGCCAAGGTTTGCTGGCAATAAAAGCGTAGAATATACAGATGTTTGTCTAAGCGCTTTTGTGTGACCCTCTTTGGAAGGCTCTGTTCTCAGAATGAATGTTTATAGAAAGATGCCTTTCTCCATAGCCTGTTCCACAGTGCGTCACCGACAAATGAAGCATCTCAGCTTTCATCATGCAAAGCTGAGAAAGAAACCTTACAGCTGAAGAGTAAGCCAAACATATCTCTTCAGTGTTTTTAACTGAACTTCACACTAAGGTCAGATGGAGAAAACGCTGGCTTGTTTGTGCTACTTGGTTAATAAATCAATCTGTCTCCTCAAAGATGGAGGGAACACAAAGGGCGTTTGTGTTGTGGTTTGGTCTGTTTTGTTGTACCAGCGAGTGTGTGTCGGTGATAGCTCTGTGAGTCTGAGCTCTAGAACGTCATCACCTACTACAGATTTCAGCTTCCTACCGCCTCTCTCCAGTTGGTTCTCTGTGTGTCATTCTGTCAGAAAACGTCCAGGCCTTGTTGCTGTGTTGTGTGAAGGAAGAGAAAAGATGTGCACTGAATAATTGTAAAGGGGAGATGGAACAAGTTGGTGTGAAAAATTTCTGTCGATGAATCAGAGGTTGCCTACACAAACAGGAAGATTGCGTTTTGCAGGCAGACACACAAAAAAAAATCACATGGGTTAATATTACAAAGCTTCTCTACGGCCTGTGATTTTTGAAGTCATTTTGCTAATTATTTGTTTGCTTGCTAATTTGTATTCCGGTGTAGAAATAGGCTCTTGCTTTTGTTTTACCTTCCCTCCCTATAAAACCTAAACCATTTAACCTTGCTGTGTCTGCTGGGGTTCAATTAAATCCAGTGTAAAATATTTAACAAAAGCGGCGCTTGTGAATTTTGTAAGGCGATCATGCACACAGAATCCACTGTTTCAAATAGGAAGTGCTCAGGCCTTGACTTTATTCTTCTAAAATCTCTTACAATGTGACTCGACTGGTTAAGCGAACACATTTATCATGCATCACATTATGTTCTGCTAGAAAGTTTTTCTTTTGAAAGAAATCCATTGTGCAATGCTCTGTTTAATGCATATCTTCAGATTCATTCTGGTTTCCACATCCCAGGCTCACATTAATGCCTGCGGAGTTTATGACAGCATCATTCGGAGACTGATGGATCCATCACCCAACCCTGTCACTTAGATATGCCTCAGAGATAAGAGTATATATCCACAGTATTGGCTTTCAGTCTGGCTGTCATCAAGGAATGTAGCTCTTCCGAAGAACTCCAAATGGTGTGTGTGTGTGTGTGTGGAGCCAACAACCTCACAGATATGACACTAAGCACTCCTAAGAAAGAGACATCTGAAGCTTTTCCTTTGTTAGTCAAGGATGTCCGAAGACAGCTCAGTGTGAGCAGCAGAACACTGAATGAAATGTAAAGCATTTAAAATAGACATTATTTATATTTCCTAATTTTTGTATTTTTATTTTTATCTCTGTTGAGCTTCAAGTATCATTTAATAAAAGTTCATTTTACCATCCCTGAAGTAGATTTAGTTGTAATTGTTTACATAACAAACCCTGAACCTCAAAATGAATGACATTAAAAAAAATGTCAACCAACTAATTAACCATAGTATTATTTGATGTTTGCCTAAACGCTGAACCAAAGAAGCCAAACCGTGAATGCTTATCCAATATTCATAAGTACATATAAAGTAAATATCGAATATACTGCATATATAAATACTGGACTGGTGAGTTCCTCTATTTATGCTCATAGATCAAAGTTATGCTTATTAGTATTTACTTGCATTCTGTCATTTCATTTATGGTCATTTATGTGGACCTATTTTTAGATATACATGAAATAAATATTCGTTAACGTGTGCGTTTTAGCTCACATTTGAACTAAATGAAGTTTATTTAAGTTTCTTTATTACTTTGTTTACATTACTTTTGGTGTGTTCATGCTGGAGTTCATACTTAATAATGTAAAGAATAAAGCACTTCAGGGCATGCTGTTACAGGAAAATAATCAATGACAGTGTGATGCTGTTGCCATCCTGAAGTTGATTATGTTTCAGTAACAGCACACCCCGAAGTGTTTCATTCTTCTATACTACAGCAATTTGCCAACAATGACCTTTTTATTAACTGAACATTGACATATCACACGTTTTGTCAGTTTACAGTTACATTTCATGTTGCATAACATCCACATGACGAGTTAGTTCCCGTTATCACTTGCACACATTATAGCAGCTATTAACATGCATTCCTTTAAGTCATACAAGTCCCTAGCTTTTTACTATAGAAACAAAATGATAACATAATAGAACAAGTGTATCAGTATAAAACCTGTGATTTGCCTTACAGCCAGAACTGTCAGAGCGATGCTGTGTCTGACCAATTAAATTAGAGAATTTCATATTGTTGTGATATAATGTTAACTTTATTAAATGAATATTATTAGTTAAGAAAACCTGAATGTAAAAGGATTCTCGCCATTCAGTTATGTGGTTTTCTTCTACAGGGATTGACTGCAAAACCACCACCATACTGCTTGATGGGCGTAGAGTCAAACTGCAGCTTTGGTGAGTATATCTACATCAGAATGAGTTCGCTCTTAGTTTATGAAAAAATTAGAAAAAAGTCAAAGTATCTTATACGTATTTTATAAAAATACTCTACTATTACGTAATAGTATTTGGAACACTTAAATAGTTATTTCTGTCACTGCAGAATACTCTGCAGTGCTCTGTGGTTTCTGAAGTATGAACATATGCCATATGCCACATATTCGTCCGAATATGAGCCGGAGTATGGAAATTAGACCATTACTGTAGAAAATTCCTTGTGACTCATTCAGCCAAGCATGCCCACAAGTTTTATTTACATTCTTTAATATTTTAGTCCCGCTTAAATTATTAATTATATATCTATGCATGCAGTGCTTCAACGAAGAAAGATTCGGGTAATTCATGTACTATCCATGCTTGTAGAGCCATGTCGCTTTAGCTTCTGTTCACCATGCACCAGAAGCCACTTACTTTGCAAAGCACAGCACAGGACAGAAGGAAGCCAGAGAAACATCTGAACTTCTGCCAGCCTGTCTATGTGCTTGTTTTCCATAGCACAAGAATATTGGACTGAGATTGGTGATGTTTATTTTGTAGGGACACGTCTGGACAGGGACGTTTCTGCACCATATTCCGCTCGTACTCCAGAGGAGCACAGGTACGCGCTCAGATTTGTTTCCCAGAAAATCTCTTACATTTGAGAACCAAGCAGAGAGAGAGGATTTGGGCATTGCATGTTGGAGGAGTTGTTGAAATTCATCCAGAGTTTTAAAAGGGTCCACCCAGAGATCAGCAGTTCCTGTTCAAACTGTGTGGTATGTGGTTAAACAGGGGCGAGTCGCTACTGTTAATGTGACATTTCCCGTGGTCAGGCCCATACACACGTTATAGTCTTGTCCACAATGAGAGGAAATCGTCCCCTTAAATGACGCCACACTTTGTCTGCTATTTTATGCTCATGGAATCAGCTCTGTGGGAGCTATTAAAGAATTATTACTGGATCCTTCATTAAAGTGTTCATAAAGTAAGTGGGTTTACAATATAACATTCAACTTTCCTACTGTCACATGGGAGCTTATTTTTGTGGACTGTGTATTTAGTAAGGAATAAAACATGATGAGATTAAAGGAAAATAATCAATAACAGGATAACGGTATAGTATTCTGGAGTATTTTATTGCTCTTATACCACAGTAAGTTGCCAATAATTAGTGACACCTTATGCTTTTCAACTTTTTATAGTTACATTTAATGTTGTGGAGCAGTTGTGAGTCAAATTAGTCCATGTTATTGCTTACATTATAGCAGCTTTTTTCTGTCTCACTTGAAATTAAAACACCCAGCTTGTCATGTTACAAAGAAACCAGAAAGTCCTCTGTCCTGAAGCCTTTCTTCACGCGTCACCATAACAACAATGATATTTTTTTTGTTAAAATACACCATATATATATATATATATATATATATATATATATATATATATATATATATATATATATATATATATATATATATATATATATATACACACACACACACACACACACACACACACACACACACACACACACACACAAATTTTTTTTTATCCGTTTATTATCATCCTTAGATTATTGTGGCGCATCTGTCATACAAATACCTGTGAATTAGCTGTTACTGTACATCAATAATGAATTAGAATGAGAGCATTAATATAAAACTTGCAGTCGTCAGTACTGTCAGAGCTGCAGTTCTAGAAAATGAATCAGCATCATCAATAATCAATCAATCTGTCATCTTCTGGCCAATCAGAATGGAGATTTCAGTATAGACTGTGTTTATATAATGTCATAATATCTAATAATGTTTATCTAATGTAATGTAGCATGTGTTTTCACAGGGTGTTATCCTTGTCTATGACATTACAAATCGGTGGTCCTTTGATGGAATTGACAGATGGATTAAAGAGATTGATGAGGTAAAACATTCCCATACTTTTGCTTTCATTTGTCTTTCAGAACAAATCAGATGGAATATGAATGAGTATGGAAATTATCATGTATAGTATGAGGTGCAGAAAACTGTGAAAGACTGCATGTCTCTGTTTGTTTACATGTGGCAAAAATATGATATTTATTTACTTTTATTAATACTCAGCATGCACCAGGAGTCCCTAAGATCCTTGTGGGGAACCGTCTGCACTTGGCCTACAAACGTCAGGTGACGACTGAAAATGCGAAAGCCTTTGCTGAGCGGCTGGGTGTCACCTTTTTTGAAGTCAGCCCTCTGTGTAACTTCAACATCACTGAGTCCTTCACGGAGTTGGCTCGCATAGTTCTAATGCGCCATGGCATGGAGAGACTCTGGAGACCTAACAAAGGTACCAGCACCAAAGTATTTAATTCTTCACAGTCTAAAGTATCACGATGACTTAAGGTTTAATTGCATTACGTGTGAAGATAGGAATTCAAATAAAAGACAGAAGAAAGGTTGTTTTGGGGAATTTTTTTTGGTTTTTGGGGGGTTGAGCACTTTAAAGTGAAATGTATGTCCACATTCAGAAAATATGTAAAGTGCCGTTCCCTGGAATGCATCTTAAATAAATTTAAACAGGCTTTGATTTAAATCTAATGTACACTCAAGTAAATGAGCTCATAACTTTACACTGCAATTACATATGCAGCCAGAGAATGCTTAGTAAACCAAAAGCATGCCAAACTTCTGCAGCCACTTTGGAGACACCCAGTGGTAAAATTCCAAAGCCATGGTCTGGGATTTATGCAAGGCTGTTAGATCCAACATAAACAGAATGAAATGATTACAGAAGTTAGTTTAGGGTTGGGTTTGTGGACATAAGCCTTAAAGTTCTGTTTTGGCTGTGGTCATGAGCAATGAATAAACTTTTTGTTTTTAATGTAGCCTAATAACCCAAGCCAGCCTTTGTTTATTTTTCTTAATACAGCAGTTGTCACACCAACAGGTAAGAAGTTTATCCCAAGTGACTCCCAAGTGACAGCCTAAAAGACCAACAGATGTGTACTTTGCTTATGTCTTTGTCTTAAGTTCCTGTTTGATTTAAATTTGTTCTGCCTTAAAATTATTGTAAAAGAGAATAAAATCATGTGCCACACTTTTGACTCAAAGTTGCAATAAAATAAACAACAATCCCAGGGGAAACTAGGAAAACTTTTTATCAAAGATAAAATGTTTCATTTTTGGCATCCATATAATATTATTTGCTCTTAACAAAAGTCTTAAGGCTGATTGTTATTTGAAACTACATAGAATGGTAATACATGGAGTCAAACACCCCCAAGATTGCATATGCACCAGTGCTGATATTTTTCAGCCCATGTTGCTGACACTTCCATAATGTCATCAGGAATGATTGGCAAAGTGCATGTGAAATACAGTAATGGGTACAATGAACTTAGCATTGTTCAGTCAAAGTACAAATAACACAAAAAGACATGTTTAGTATCTTTTGGTTTGAACAAATAGGGTTAAAGCTTTTCTGTTTACCACGTCTGCTATTTGGAGGAAAATGGTATGAACCCAATAGAGCAATACTATTTTCCACTTTCCATACTGCTTATCCTATACAGGGCCTCAGGGGAGCCTGGAGCCTATCCCGGAGACCTCATGGCTCAAGGCGGGTTACACCCTGGACGGGGTGCTAACCCATCACAGGGCACAATAGCACACAAGTTCACACATCCATTCAGACACTACGGACAATTTTCTGCAATGCATGTCTTTGGAGTGGGGGAGGAAACCAGAGTACCCGAAGGAAACCCCCAAAGAGAAGATGCAAACTTTGTACGCACAGGGTGCGCCCAAACCCAACCCCCAACCCAAGAGGTGTGAGGCAAACGTGCTAACCACTAAGCCACCGTGCCCCCCAGTAGAGCAACACACACTTTAAAAATAAATAAATAAATAAATAATGCAGCTGTCCATCTGCCTTTACATATATATAAAATATATATAGTGTGTGTGTGTGTGTGTGTGTGTGTGTGTGTGTGTGTGATATTTTTCCCCAGACCATTCTTATTGTGCCATCAGTGATACTTTGTTATATAATGCATTACTCAACCCTTATACCTTCATTGCCACTGATGGATTAGATTAGATTTTAACCTCCCTTCTAATATCACCGCCCGCTGTCACTGAGCACCTAATACAGAAGTATTGTTTTGTTTGCAGGCAGACAAGAATTGTCTCTTTGAAGACACTGATACTTAATAGACACTGATAAATGTAGAGAGTGTATCATTAGATCGTCTCTCTCTGTGTGCAGTGTTGAGTCTGCAGGATCTGTGCTGCCGATCCATCGTCTCCTGCACCCCTGTGCACCTGGTGGACAAACTCCCGCTTCCTGTTGCCTTAAAGAGCCACCTGAAGTCCTTTTCCATGGCCAACGGCCTCAACGCCCGCATGATGCACGGACGCTCCTACTCCGTCATAGCCAGCAGCGGCGCGAAGAGGAACGGAACAAAAAAATCCAAACTCATCTACCCACCCCTGAGCCCGTCACAGAGCTGCACAAGGACCACATGCAAGATATCGTAGTCTAATGACGCAGTCTGCATTCACAACATTGACTCACAGTTACAGTTAACAACTCGAAGTCAACAGGGTTTCAGTGAAGTGAAAGATGCTCTCCAATGGCCAAGAGTGTCCATAATCTTTTCATCAGGCACTTGGGATGTGTGCTTCATGCTATATCTGAATGTGATTGCTCAAAGAGATTGCTGAAACAGACCTATGAAAAGGGATTAGTGTAAAGCCATTACATCACCATATTCTTCATATATGTACAGAAAATTTCATCCTGTTTGTATTTGATGGGATAAAAACATTTTGGCACTGCAATTTAGCTCTGAGGCCATCAGCGATTTTTTCTGAACTAAGACTAATCACGATGGCAGTGAAAGCAGTCCTGTTTTTAAATCCCTCTTTTTACAGTGGACCTAGTTGATAATACCAGCTTGTTTTCTTACTCTTATTCTAATGCTCTTCAGGGTACATGCATTGAAAGAACGCCAGTGTTGAGAAATGCACCTCTTTGTATTGTGTATTTAAGTCATGTTGTTTGATACAATGTTGTTATTATTCTTAATTATTGTAATGCACATGAACAAGTGACCAGTATTGTAATATTTTATATGGAGTGACACCAAAGACATGGGAGACTGAAGAAGCTTATCAATGCTAACACGTTTTGTTACCAATTCAACACTAATATTTCAGATACACTGCAGATCAACAGCAATTCCTAACTAGCTATCAGGTTTCTTCTTTTTAATAAAAGTGTGTTACCAACCAGATTTCATCTGTTTGATATTTTATTTTCATGCATTAATGAAGTTATCACTATAATCAGGGTCAAGAACATACAGTTGAGCAAAAGTTTGCACACCCCTTGTGTAGGATATTTAATGTTCTGTTTTGCAGATGGGATTTCATCACAAGTACCTCAAAGATAACAGTGAAATTCAGTGGGCCAAATCATGTACTTGAGCAGGTATTGAAATATTGTTCTTTCCAGCCCAAATAGGCTGAGAGATTTTCATTTGTTGAAAAACTCAGTGAACAAATGCACTGACAATTATGATCTATAAATTAGAATGTGAAGCACATTTTGTCTGCTAAAGTGCCACTCTTTGCCATAATATAGCTAGTTTAAAAAACACTGCCACTCACTGATTATTGTTACTGTCAACTACAAAGGTTTCTATCATTATCCCATGGCATAAATTTACATGATTTTTTTGTTGTTGTTGTTGTTCAAAATATAGCAGTACTTATCAAGAGAAATCTTAAATATTAAATGTATAATTTATGTTTGCTCTGGTTATAGGAACCCTTAATAATAAATGTTATACTAACTGTAAATATAAATGTAGAAATATTAAACTGCTAAATATTATTCTGTTACTGTAGAACAACATAACAGTTAAAAAAACTACACCCCTTTAATGTTTTAAAAACCCTGTAGCGCTGACTAGAAGATCCACGAGTCTTAAGTCTTGTGGCGTGTTTGTTGTGCTCTCTTTGAGATGCAGCTATTTCAGCACATCCCTCAGATTTCCTGGAATAAACTCATTACTCATAACATTACATTTGATGTCAACACCATGACCTTGATTTCATAACATGCCCGCATCATATAAGCTGCTGATAATTGCTCCAGATATACTGTATGCCGACCATTATTTTCTTAACTATAGTGCAGCTACTTAAATTATGTCAAGAAAACCCATGACAATTGTTTATTGCTTTAATTGTCACACATACAGTATATTTCGCTGTTTTGCTGCAGTTTAATAATACAAAACCTCAAGATTATTTAAAGACATCCTTCCCCCTCCCTCGAACTGAGTCACGCCTCTGTTAAAACTGAGTTGTGGCAGGACTGAGCAGCTCTGTGGTTGTTGGGGCAGGGCTAATAAAAAAGGTAAACAGAAGTCTTCAATGAAAAAAAAAAAAACCTAACAAAGTCTACTGTATGGTAATGTTGCAAAACACATTTTAATTATCTTTTCGTTAAGTACATCATTATTAGGTACTAGAAACTGTTTTAAAACATCACGAGCTGCCCCTTTGAAATTAAGATCACAATTGACAATAATCATATAGACGGCAATCATTTTGTTGAAACCTTGTAATGTTTATTCACTGACAGTTTAAAGAAATCATGTGATATACATTCTTTCCTTTCCTTTACACTATCCGTTGTTACCCAGATGAGGACGGGTTCCCTTCTGAGTCTGGTTCCTCTCAATGTTTCTTCCTCTTAACATCTTAGGGAGTTTTTCCTTACAACCATCGCCACCGGCTTGCTCAGTTGGGATAAATTCACACACTTAAAATCTGTATCCTGTGTTTATGTGTTTCTGTAAAGCTGCTTTGAGACAATGCCCATTGTAAAAAGCAATATACAAATAAAATTGAATTGAATACAGTACAGCAAACAAATTGTTTATTATCTTGTATACAATAATTTCTTATGTACCTACAGTATTTCTCTAAAAGATGTTAAATCTCTGTTCAATCTCAGATCATAGTTTTGAGCTGAAGAGCCAGCAGATGGCATGCTTGTCACATTACTGTGCTGTGTGTTAAGAGAATGACTTAAAACCTGCTGGTTCTTTAAGAAGATATCTAAAATATGTAATGAACGAGTGTCAGTTACGTCCAGCTAATGCACTGTAAATCATGGTTAATGTCGACATGCCTCCTTATGGCCAAAGACACCCTCTTTGGGGGTTTTAATGCTAAACCACACATAAAATACACCTAGGACCCGAACTGTGAGCATCCATAAGCTGTAGCTTTCAATAAATAAATAAATAATACATTTTAATGTGATAGGAAATTAATTGAAAAGATTAAATTCACAGTCTCTGAAACAACTGAAGGGCAGAAATATAGAAGTATTTACAGGTTTATGATTCAAAAACACTTAAATCCACCTTGAGAAATTAATGATAAGGACAGAACCATTTTAAAGCTTCAATGCTTAACCAAAACATCTAAAACACAAGCAAAAATGGTTATGTATCAATGTTTATGCACTCATAAAATCCTGAATGCTACAGATTTCAGGATTGTGTAGGAGATTGTATTAGATTTCAACTTCACATGAGAACATTGGTGCCAGGAGAATGAGAAACTCCTTATGCATTGGTTAATTGGCCTTCAAATAGATTTGGTTTATAGAAATGAACAGCTTCACCTGCAGATGTCCAGACATCTTGATACCCACACTGGGCTCATTGCAAACTGGTGTTTTTAGATGTTCACCACAGGCAATGTTGTTCAAATGGTGCTATTAAGTCAATATATTTTGACCACTTTGTCTTGTCCTAACCCTCATCCCTCCAAGTGTGGGGAACAGAAGCTACAGACAGACAGTCTGCAGGTGTGTCTGTGCATACAGAGCCAAAACTCATCAACCTAGCAGACTGCCATCTGGACAGGAGCAAAAAAAAAGCTTTCTGAGAGGGCCACCTCGGGCTTTATGATCATTAAACTTGTCCAGTTGTCAATTTTTGGTAATTTTGATCCAAATAACTGCTCTGCCCTTGTCAGAGAGAGAGAATGCGCTGTGCATTATTTGTCTCTTCTTGCCAAATTCTTTTCACTCTCACCCCAGTTTAACAGAACTGCCAAACTATGTTAAGATAATTATTATGGAAACTAGATTACATAATGGGAGTGTACGCTTCCTGTAAAAATATTCTGAAATAGCTATCGTACCTTATAAATCATAAGCAGGAAAGGACGAGAAGGGCTCCTGCCAAATCACTGCTCAAACAAGGGTAGGCAAAGAGAAAGAGAAAAACATTATTAATTAGTAACTACTAATAATCTAGTCAAAGATGTTGTTTCCTCATTTGTAAGTCACTTGGAATAAAAGTGTCTGCTAAATGAATAAATGTAAATGTAAATGTTTTGCTTTGAGCCATAATATGGGGCAAGAATTTTTAATGGGTAGTGCTTTCCCCAAATAGCCCTACACAGGATGTTCATTGTCTCAAATATATTTCTTCTTCCTGCTTGTCTCTAATGACGTGTCTCTAATGTAATGTAGACCTGTATACACACACACACACACACACACACACACACACACACACACACACACACATTTTCCTACTGTTCTTCTAAACTATAAACATAAAAAAAAATATGAGCTGCTGTGCCGGGTCCTGACACTTGGTAGAGAATAAACGGTTGTTGTCTGGTTGCTCTTTCAGGCAGTGAGACAGCCTTGCCCGCCCTCACTTTGTCACACTTCCGTGTCAAGTGTACAATCACATCAGCTACCGTACATAATTTTTATTGAAAATCTTCCGGAGTTGTTGACCTTGAATGGTTCCCGTCTGACGCCAAAGAATTTGAGCAAGCGACTGAATACTTGGATTCAGCTTTCCACTACACTGTAAATAATGTAAGAAAAATAATAAGACATAAAAAACTAGCCCTATGGTATAACAATTATACCTGCACATTAAAAGAGACCTCTCAAATGTTAGAATGTAAATGGCATCAAACTAAATTGGTAGAATTAAAAATTGCATGGAAGGAGAGCCTTCTTAGCTATAGAAAGGCTTTAATGCTGCTAGATTAGCACCTCTCCACAATAATAGAACATAACAAAAATGACTTTACAAATTTGATCAATGACAAAATTTTAAATATTAGACCAAACATTCAGAGTATTAATTTAGAGGCAGACCATTTGATAACTAAATATGTAAACAATATAATCACATCAGTAGAGCATTTAGAATCTTTTACTGCCATCCGACAGGCTGAATTTACTTTGCTAATTTCCTCGTCTGTATTAAAAATCTGATTAAAAATAATCAGTTCCTCCATTAATACTGGCTATGTACCTAAATCCTTAAAAGCACTTACTAACCCCTTGATTTAAAAAAAAAAAAAAAAAAAAATGACCTCAACCCTTGTCAGCTATTTGACTATAGGCCAATATCAAACCTCATCTTTATCTCCAAAATCGTAGAAATTGCTTTTATTATTCCATACACACACAGGAGTAATATTTATTTTTTTTTAAAATTTGTCAGGATTTAGGCCTCATCGCAGTAGTGAGACAGCACTGGCTAAAGTAGTAAATGACCTACTTCTGGCCTCAGAGCAGGTATGTGTTTCCTTGTGTGTGTGGCTTGATCTTAGTGTAGCTTTTGATACCATAGATCATAATATTCTTAGATAGATTAGATTAGAAAATATTGTTGGAGTTAAGGGAGTGGCTCTCTCCTGGCTCAGGTCTTCAGGTCTACTACTATTCTGATGATGCTTGGCAGAGATTAAAAATGGCTGATACAGTAAAAAATATTTTATTAGAATAAACCTTTGTGCAAATACTTATTTAGGTATAAAACTTACTTAAAATATGCGTAGTTATATTTACTGAGATTTTATGTGTGGAAATTGTTATCATGCTTTTCTTGAGTAATTCTCACTCCAAACATTTTTCCAGTGTACATACACTCAAGGCATTGTTTTTACATAGATTATCCATTCATAGTTCTGGTGATGTACTAGAGTCAATTAAGTATTACTGTCAAGTTTCCTGTTTGCTCCAGTATCAAAAGTCAGCAGGTGGAGCAGTGGAGAAACACATTCAGTACAGATGTATCATGGTGGAGGATCAAGAGAAATACTGGTAGTATTTTTGGAACCTAAATGTGTCATGTAGAAAGTGTGGCAAAATCTGTGCACAGACTAAGCTGTGAACGTCCCCATGTTTAGTGAGGATAGGATTCACACCTTCACTAATCCCTTTCCTTTCCAAATACTCTGCTTCAGTATTAAGCTCTCAAGCCATTTTGCTCATAATATTGGGAAGATTTAAAAATAAATTTGGTGCCTGAACATAAAATTAGGAACACAAAGTAACATTTGTGAAAGTACTTGGCTAAATCAGGTGTGAATTTTCAACACTTGAAAGATCAATCAGCCTTAGAAATAAATAGATGTATGTGAAAGGAAACTTTTAATCCATTTCTGGGTTTAATGCAGCTATTGCCAGGGATTAGAGGCAGTAAGTGTGGGACGGTGACGGCCCTGCTCAGAAGAGTGAGAAAAATAGTGACAGTTGTCTGCAGTCACAGAGTCATCATCCAACGCAATTGTATTAAAGAGCCATGAAGGGATCATAATTCTCCGTTTTGGTTTAGGACCTATAGATGGCAAGAAGATGCTATGGGAAACAAAGATTGTGTTTTCCCCCTAGTTAGCATGATGTTCCTTTATTTATTAATTAGAGCCTATCCTAGGAACACTGGGTGCAAGTCAGGGACACATCCTAAATGGGATGCCAGTCCATTGCAGAATATATCCATATACACATTCACACATTCATTCACACCTAGGGCAATTTATCGTAGCCAATCCTCCTACAATACTAGCATGTTTTTGGGTGGTGAGGGGAAAGCAGAGAACCTGTAAGAAACCAACAAAGGCACTGAGTAAACATGGGAACATGCAGAGAGTAACCTAAGCTCAGGACAATGCTCCGCACTGCATCACTATGAAACCCACACTCTAAAAAACAACCCAAATTGGGTTATTTTTAGCCCAATGGATAGGACAGAACACATTTTGGGCTAAACTAATCCATCAAGTTGGGTTGTTAATTTTAACCCAGCAAATTGATTGTTTTTCAACCCAAAGGATGGTTTCATTTTTACAAAAACATTGGGCTAATTTTGTTTCAAAAATGGTTTAATCTTTTCAGGGTTGTTTTTACCCTTTGAAAACTACATTATAAACAAATATGTCAACATGGTATCTCCTTTATTTATAGACAAGAAGGTGTTCAGAAATATATTGCTAGAGTTGCTAAAGTGTTGTTTATATATGGACTTTGAAATAAATGACAAATAGGTCATATATTTAAGACAAAAATGTCAGATTTTGATCAAAGGAGACGTTTAAATCATCCAAAAGACTGAGCTATCAACTTACAATCCACTGGGCATTACAAACAAGTAAGCCAAAGCAAACAAAGATAGTCGTGCATTTAATGTCATGTAAACTGGACATTTTTGCTTTTTCTAGTGTACAGTGATGGTTTTATGAATTAAAATATTGATGTGAACCTTCACTCTTAAAACAGATGTGTTAAAAATAACACATAGGGTTAATTTTTAACACCTGTGTGTCTAGTTAAGGACAACATATTTTGTGTTGCTGTCAACACAATCAGTGTTCATACATTTCCACACAAAGATGTGTTTAAAAAAAAGCAAAGTAACACAGATGTGTTGTTTATAGTTTCGTCCCAACATTTATTCTAAAATGCGATTTTTTTGTATGCAAAAATTCTAAAATGCTCACAGAATAAACCATGGCATGAAATTCAGGTGACATTTATTAAAATCATTAAAACATTTGACAGATGTAAGAATTGGAGTTGATGCATCTTCTTACAAATCTCCCTGCAATCATGTGAAGACAAGAGTTCCACTCCCTTCCATTTGAAAAGCTGTAAAAGAGCAAAAAAAAAAAAAAAGTGTTGGTTAGTTGTTAGCTACAAATTATGGAAAAATGCCTTCGAGCTTCAGAATCCCAAATTGTGTCATTTTGAAAATGTGCCCTACATTCTCCTAATGAGCAAAATGGCGCTGTAGACTCACCCGGAAAATGTAGCAATATTTATTTTCTCACCGCCAATTTTTTTGCACGACCTAATTAAGGCAACAAACATTACAGAGATAGGGGAAAGCACTTCAACCTAAAACCCAACCTTGTGAAGAACGTTTGGCCTCGACATTACTGAGTTTGCTAAGTTCCGTTAGCCACTGATTGTCTGCACCTGTTACCCAGCATTAACATTCACCAAATACATGAAGAAATACAGCTCTAATCCATAATGCTAATACTAATTACTACATCTTACCTTGTCCAAAACACTTGCTAAATGTAAGTAACATTAACCCACTCTCTGTATTACATCATGGGGAATAGCTGTAATGCTATGTTATCGTTAACTCTCAAAAAGGGAATGGGAACGTCTAGCACTACCGTGAGCTATTTGCTAAACAGTACAATATGCAGTATATGAAATTCACTGTTGAAGCCATCACGATGGGTAAACTTAATTATCACTTGCTGAGTTACTGTTTTCCAATTAATATGTTTTTCGAGAGCTCCTAAATATCACAAACTCGGTCAGGCATTTTCAGCAGCATTAACGCTAAATAGTGATGAACGCTAATTTGCCTGTGGTCATTTCACTGTCACAATCAAAAGCTCAAAGCAACGAGCGTTCACTCTGAGGCGAGTTCAGAGTTGGATGATGATGTCGGTAACGTGGTCCGCAACGTGATTTGATAATAATTTAACACATGTTGTGTTTGCCACTTGTGTGAATTGTTTTTCTTTTTTAACACATTTTTTGGATAATTTAACACAAAATGTATTGATATAGTAATAACACAAAAAGTGTGTAGGATATTAATACATCCTTTCTGAGTGTGTTTCTCCAAATAAATCTAACAGTTTGTCGGTGTGAAAACCTCTACCTCCACCTGAGGCAAATTCAAACTGTGTTGATTTGACCCAAGGACCTGGGCTGATGTGTCGGGTTGGGGGAGAGGTGCATTTATTCAACTGTCAATGAAAATGACCCAGCCCTGTGTTTGGGTTACAGAAAACTACCCAAAAACTACCCAAGACTGAGAAAATAACTCAATTAAATGACCCAATAGGCTCAACCCAGCATTTGGGTAGAAACAATAACCCAGCATTTTTTAGAGTGCAAGAAACATTCATTTAAATGATCAGTTTAATTGTATGCAATTGACTAAGATTTTACAGACTGCCATGATTCTTCTTAGAGTATTTCAAAATGACTCATTTATTATTCAACACATTTAATCTGATCACTTAAAAAGTTTCTTTTTTCAAAGGAAAACCACTGACAACATTAACTCAAAAACTTTGCTAAGCTTTATAGTGCCTAATATATTCAAGTCTGCAAATGAGCATTTGCAATCTTTCATGGCTCCCATCGATTGAAACAGCACTCTTCCAGATGTTACTCCTGGAAAATTGGCAGGAGGATTAGCCCTAATTATGTCAATGTTGCTAGTGTTCTTCCTCAACCAAGCTTTTCTAATAATAGCTACCTGTTTCAGCAGCAAAATAGTTATCACAACGCCCAGCAGTATTTGTATATTTCCAGACTAGTTCTATTTTTTCCTCTCTCGCAGTCCATCTAATGCACTGAGTCAGGCAGCTGTTGCCTGGGGTGTGCTGCACTCTACTGCTGAGACACCTGACAGACTGACAGACTTTACCTTAGCCACGTGAGAATACCAGACCACACCAGAGCTTCTTTCAAAGGCTTTTCCATGTGACTTGATGTGCACTTGAAAGACCTAGGACTTACATAATAGTGTCACTACATGCATCTGGCAATGTATAATACCTTTTCCTGTAACATCACCATGTATATTACTGTTATTATGAGTCACTTACAATATTACAATATAATACCTCGTATAAAATGCAAGTTAAATGTATCTAGTTCTGAATAAGCAAGGATGCTTGGTTTTCTACTGATTTAACACAAAATTGTGCTAAAACGTTTGAATGCTAGCTTTAAACTTAATTTTCATAACCTTTCACATGGATTGAGGGATGCAAATTGTACAAATCGGCAAATGTGAGATCATACTGATTTGATCACTACAAAAACAAGACATTTATTATAGCAACATGCGTTTCATCCAGGGAGTATTCCCGTATCATGACCATTGTACCCAAAGATAGGCGCCAGATCTACTGCAAGCCTAACCAGCATGAAGTGGATACTGAAGATGAATGAATGAATGAATTTATTACTGCTCAAAGCATGGGGAAGCAGTGTGTAAGCTGGTCTGCACTTAATTAGTTACTATACACTATATGGAAACGGCCACCAGCTATATTCCAGAAACACAAAACAGCAGCTAAATTCTATCATTTTCATTGTTGATGGCCCATTGTTCTCCTTTCAGTTTGACACAGGGTTGTGGGGAGCCTGGATCCCATCCCAGGGGACTCGGGGCACAAAGCGGGGGTCACCCTGGACATGGTGCCAACCCATCATAGGACGCAATCTCACACCTGCACACCCATTCATGGAACAATCACCATGGACAATTTAGAGATGCCAATCTGCTTACAACACATGTCTTTGGACAGGAGGAAGAAACTGGAGAAACCGGATGAAACCCCCGTAGCACAAGGAGAACATGCAAACTCTGCGCACACAGGGTGGAGGTGGGAATTGAACCCCCAACCCTGGAGGTGCGAGGCAAGTGTGCTATCCACTGGTTTGTAGCTTTGTATTGTAATACATGTTCAAAGCAGTGAGCTCCTGCACCTGTCACCATGTCATCACCTGGTCTGTTCAAAAATAACTCAACTGTATTTTTAGCTTGTGCGGTGAACAAAGCACTACAGACAATTGACAGACTTTCCTTTGAAGGCAGGAAGAGGGATGTTAAAATGAGAAAAAAGAAAAGAGAAGCACATGACTATTGTGAAAAACTAACAGTACTATGAGTAATATGACAGTGTCTAAGGTTTTTCCCCCTCAGCTGTAAAGGAGGAGTAAAAGATATCAAAGCATTAATCATATTTATTTTTACGTGTCCTTATAGACAGGCTTAAAAAGTTTCATTATATATGATTTTTTCTTATATTTACAAACACAAATTTATACTGGGCAAACAGAATGACACAATTTAACTAACTAAATTTTATGCACCAAGTCGATTTTTGCAATGGGCAGACAGTATCTACAAATTTTGAAGGTAGACTTTGTAGCATGTCTGAAGAAAACAAGCTGATTGTTTGACCAGCAAGGTCAAAAAGGTGTGTGTGCGTGTGTGGATGGGTGGGTGTGTGTGTGGGGGGGGTTGGGGGGGGGCTTTGCAGCTGGTAAAAGGGGATTATGGAGAAAATCCACAAAATGGAAGACATGAGACAAACCTTAACAGTCGTCACAAAATAGGAAAGAAATCAGGAAAGGATAGGGGCTAAAATTCCACAACTTCATAAGCCAGAGAGGTATACAGGGAAAAAATAGCAATGTATGTAAAAAAAAAAAAAAAAAAAAAGAAAAAAAAAAAAAAAACAGATAATTGGGCAAGCTCCATTAATGAGAATGTGAGTATAGAGTCAGTGATGGGGAGGGACTCAGGTAGTGAGAGAGACAGAGACGGGGGGAGAGTGTGTGATAGTGAGGAGGGAGCATGGGAGGGGGAAGAGGAGGATAAATCCGTACAGCAAGATTATCAGGGCTCAGAAGCTGCCGTGGTTATATCGCATGGAGAGCAGCAAGTGTCTGAACATCCCTGACATGCCACAGAAGCACAGAAGCACCGAACCTGGACACGGGCTGAATACTCCACAACCTGCTCCTTTATTCACGGATTTCCAACGTCACTGCCTCACTGGTTCGGAACTGAGAAACTGGAGCCACAGCTTTAAGAAAGTAACAGCTAAATGACTGAATTTATCACGGTGTGACTTAACTAACTTTCTAGATTTTGGACCACATCACATCCTCAGTGAAAAGGGTGGAAACTGTGGCAGAAACACTTCATGAAGATAAACTACATCTGCATGGACTTTTACTTCAATTCTCAGAAAAGGCAGCGGCTGGAATAGAAGAGGTCAGACATCACACCATCACTATCACTGTCATCATCTTTTTAAATTATCAACGGGTTTGTTGTTGTTGTTGTTGTTGTTGTTTGTTAAAGTCACCTTGTCCTTTAGCATTATTTTCCCTCAGGGTTGGAGAAGTAGATTGGTGACAGAGACAAAGAATATAGTGGCTAATTTAGGATGAAGGGTTAGCCTGGAGTAAACATTCTCACATTTAATGTGCAATTTAACAAATTTTTTTTTAAGAATGCACAAGATCACTTAAAACCTGAAGACATGTGTTAAATATGTCAATTTACTGCACACCATACACAAATCAAGACACTAAAATCTGGTGACCAAGGGCAGATAAAACTTTCTTTATAAATATTTAAATCTTTCTCTCAGACACATACACACACAGAGACACACATTCACACACAGTCCTGGCAGGGAATCTCCATTCTCAACTCAGTTCACCTCGCCACCTGCACTCACACCTATTCCTAGTCAGAAGTCGCAACTGCAATCCTCCAGATACTTCTCGCTGCCATCACGAGGCAGTGAAGCTGCCAACATCTGCCTTTCTCTTTCTTTTGGGACACTTGTCTCTCCAAAACTCCTCCTTTCCTTTTTTGTCCTTACCAGACACAACTTTTGTCTTCATGCCAAGGATCTCTGCCCCTGCAAGGTCTTCTGCTGGTACACCAGTGAACTCACTGTGCCAGTAGAGAAAGAGAGTGACAGAGAAAGGGGGGGGGGGGATCAGAGGAGAGGGACAAAAAAGGAAGGGAGGAAAAGAAGGGAACCCTAGACACCTGCAGTGAAAGTGTGTACTGCTCGAGGTCAAGCTCGGATGCATCCAGCTGGTGCAGGTAAGCAAACTCCCTCCATCGGTATATGTATCTTTTTCTGTGTCTGAGTCATGGATATTAACTCAGATCTCTATTTTGGCTGCATCGGCTGATGCTCCAGAGTCGTTGCTATACCTGCTGCCTGCACAGAGAGACTGTTTTTGCATTTCAAAGATGCTGTCTGTGGAGGGGGACTTATAGTGTGGTAACAGGTGTGCTGCTCGCTGTCAGCTTGTAGTAATAGTATTCCTAGAAAGAGGGAAATGCAATGCAGGCAGCAGAGTTGTTATAAATGGAGTGACACACACACACACCCAGGCTTGTAATGTAATCAGCAATAATGTATATTTATAAACTTGATATCCGGTATTTAAATAACATAAATGTTAATGCCAACACACTGTATAGGTACAGTATATTTATAGGTATTTAAGTGCAAGCAAAATTTTCATCTGTAAAGCATGTATATGGTATGACTATATGTATATCTTTAACTGGAGCAAATACCTGACTAAAGATTAGTTACAGGTAAACTGTCTCATGTTAAGGGATGCAATTAGGCAGGAGAGGAAAGGTAAATATGGCAAAGGCAGACACAAATTTTAGTGTGTTTATTTATTGGAATTATTTCTATGAACATAAGGACTTGCTGAAGATATAACCCAACTAAAGATCTGATAATCATCACATTCACTGCAAATAAACAGTCTACTACATCAAATCAGACAAGGTCACAGTGGAGAAAGCTGCATGCTTTATGAATTTGTTAAAGAGATTAGGATTTACAATATTCATAAGGGAAATCTGAGAGCTTGACAAATACATTTGACTACATATAGTTTATGTAATAGCTTATGAATCTACATCTGTATGCAATAGTGCATGTGTGTGTCCTCTGATGCCTGTGTGTAACCTTGAAGAATGTATTGTGTGTGTGCATTGCCCCATACCTACATTGTGGTTATATAGACCACATGTACCTGCTTATACTAATCTAATCTAAGACATGAAGTCTATATAAATTATAAACAGATATTCTTTTATTATATATGCAGCTAGGGAGCATGGCTTAGTGGTTAGCATGTGCACCTCACACCGCCAGGTTTGGGGGTTTGATTCCCGCCACTGCCCTGTGTGTGCAGCGTTTGCATGTTCTCCCCGTGCTGCGGGGATTTCCTCCGGGTACTCCGGTTTCCTCCCCTGGTCCAAAGACATGCATGGTAGTCTGATCAGTATCAGGGTGCATTCTGCCTTGTGCCCCATGCATCCTGGGATAGGTTCCAGGTTCCCCATGACCCTGATAAGCAGAATAGAAGTTGGATGAATGGAAGGTTCGATGTACCTCTTTATACAAATCTAATATAAAATCTATATAAATTATAAATAGATTTTATTATATATGCAGCTAGGGAGCATGGTGGCTTAGTGGGTAGCACGTTTGCATGTTCTCCCTGTGCTTCGGGGGTTTCCTCCAGGTACTCTGGGTTTCCTCCCCCATTCCAAAGACATGTGTTGTAGGCTGAGTGCCATCTCTAAATTGTCCGTAGTGTGTGAATGGGTGTGCAATTTTCCCCTGCGATGGGTTGGCACAACTCCAGGGTGTTCCCCGCTTTGTGCCCTGAGTCCCCTGGGATTGGCTCCAGGCTCCCCACAATCCTGTGTAGGATAAGCAGTACAGAATATAGATGGATAGATGTAGCTGTAAAAGTAGCTACAAGCACCAAATCTCCAACCTTTCCTGTCTTTTTCCTTTTTTCCTTTTTCCTAATTTGCACTTATAAGAGCAGGCTGTACACGTGAGAGGAAGAAATTGTGTCAACATTTTATAATTAAATTTGCATGCAGATGTGTTTGTAGGGTGTCTGATGCATCAGTTAACGTCTGCTTTTGGCCACACTGCCAAGCAGGTAATAAATGATGATGATAACTCCATTACTAACGTTGAAACACATATTGTCTATTCCAGTTAGATAGGAATGTAATTACTATCATGTCAGGTTTATGGCTTTTTGAAGCAGACTTACAGAGCTGCTTTCATATGCTCATTTTACTGTTGTGCAGGTGAGTAGCATTGTACTGGGATGAAGAATGTGATCAAAATACAACTGTGGCATGGATTTTTAAAAAAAAAAACAAAAAAAAAAAAAACTGTGGAGTATACTGTTTGAACATTCAATAATCAGACTTGATGATGTGTGAATATCCATGATAAACGTAAATCATACTATTAATGAAAACACACATATTGAGTGTGTGCTGGTGTGTATACTGTCTAAAGAGGGCAGAGTGAGTGGCTAAAGTAGACAGGAACACCTGGGCATTTATGTTCTACATGTCCTCTGTGACCGTAACATTAAAGGAGTATTATCTCAGTCCATCTAGCTTTGACAGTGATTGCAACCCAGCAGCATGCAAGACATCTCATATCCCATCCCTAGCAGGCAAATAATAGGCTGTAACATAAAACCACATTACCATGCAATATGGATAAGCGTAGCTTAAATGAAAAACTGCCAAACACACTATATTGTTGTGTATTACTATAAGTAATATACTCAGGGGAGGTCATTAAAGAACCTTACCAAGAACTCAACTGTAATTCGTTTCAGCTAGCCATTATTCCTATTGCAAATACATGCATCAAACTTTGGTGTACAATGCAAAGAGAGGCTAAATTGATTGAGAAATATGTTGCTGATAGACCAAGAGAGATGCTAATATGGTTATACTATAGCATGTCATCTCCTTCAGCTTCACTTATCTCACTCCATTTAGACAGAGGACCAGAGAGACCATTATGGACTTATTACCACACTGTACAGTCTATCCTTATTGAGACCCAAATACTAATGCTGCATGCCTTGTAATTTGTTTTCTCTAATTTTACTTAGTAGCACCTTATATCTATGGAAACTGATCAATATATTCCATCATGAAGAAGTTTGGGAATAGAGTACAACCAAACCATCCTCATATGTTGCTCTTATGTGGATTTATACACAAAGTAGTTGGAAGAAAAGATGGTGTTCTCACATGAGGACAGTAGAGTCTCTTGAAGCTATTAAAGTCACCTTCTACTCTGTACTCCATCTAGACAGTATCTATATAACCTACTGCCCCTAAAGGAATTTACAGTGCATCTGGACTCAGAGGTGACACTGATGATAAGTTAGTCTTTGTAACTTTACAGACATTTTAGAATCAACAGCAGGGCTTTTACTTGCTAAAATACCCGAGGTATAAAATTGCACAGAAAAAAAAATACAAGCAGGAATTTTCTTCTGTTGTTATTTGAGGAGCTGTGATTTATGTGGGGCTGTTTTCTTTTTAATCGACCCATCAAACCTACGTCTAAAGCTTCAGCTGTCAATGTCCTGATAAACAGTTATGGTAGTTTGATGAATAATGATGGTCTCATTATTTATACATTCATGCACACATGTGAAGGTGCTTGGAGCATTGTTACTGAATCAGATGCCATGAAGGAAACTGATATTGTGTAATAAATGTGTTATTACCAGTTATTTTTTTTGTATTGGGATTATAATATGTGATGGATCATGTTGCTGAATTGCACTGTACATTTACATGAGTTAAATTCTCACATCTGACAGCAGAATTGCACTGGATTGCTTTCTCCTCCAGCGGTGGTGTTAATGTGGTAGTCAGAGAGAACGGGAGAAGCTCAATTGCAGATTAGAAAAGTGAAAATATATTTATGTCCTGTAGCACAGCCTTGTTGAAGTGCTGAAATTCTGTATGCATGTATCATTTCTAGCTTTCATTCTGAGTAAATATAGGTGTAACAAAGACATGTCCACTGATTAATTCGGGTGAGCTTGTTTAAGTATTAGGTTCGATATGTGATCCATGGGTATAAACAATAAACAAGGGATGAGTTACTTTTGTATGACTAATATAGATAAATAAAAGACAGAACTGAGAAAACAGGCTCTTCTTTAGTTAACAACTAAAGAAGCAAACACACTTTAAATGAGGCTTAGAATCTCATTTACAAGCCTTCACAATGAAGGGCTGGTTTAATGCAGATTATATACACTACGTAAATAAGAAACTGGTAAAGTAAATAGACAGTGTGATTAGTAAACAAGTTTGGTGTCTTTGTATCACCTAAAAGAGGTTTCCTTTTGATTCCGCTGGGTTTGTTTCTTACATTATTTCTGGGAGATTTTCCTGAGGTTGTTGCTTTTGGCTTGCTTACAGAGATATAAATCTAAATCCACATTTATGTAAAGCTTCTTATCAATATCTCTTGTTAAAACTATATACCATCAAAATTTAATTAAACTGAACTACACTGTAGTCTTTAAGTGTTTCAAAATGATTGTTTTACATTTTCTACATTTTTTTTAATTTATTTACTTATATCCTACTGCCACACTGATGCCAGACATGACGGCATTCTGTAAAGAAAAGATATAATAAAAATAAATGAATGAACCTGTTTTATGTTCTTTAATTAGCATCTTATGATGGTCATGTTTCATCAAGGGAACAAATGCACTAGCTGTGATGTTCATTTCGCTGAGGACCAGTGATCAAACACATCAAAGTGCTTGAAAAAGGATCAGAGGAGTTTAAACGATGAACATGAGAAGATCTCCATCACGTTTAACATGCTGAAATGTGAATATAATGTGAATATATTAACACCATTCACAGCTTATGTGTTATTGGCTGCCATCAAAGCAGGGCTGCAGGTGCTTCGATGTTTTACTCTGGGAAACCGTAAAAATAATAATAAATAAATAAATTGTACATTGAGTAACAAGTAACCACCTACACCATCTACACCTCATTTATAACCAGAGCTACTTACTGCAAAAACTGATATGAATAAAATGAATATAGTCAATTCTATCTAGTATTTGCTATTATACGATTATAATAAACACAATAAATGCTTATTTAGCCTATTAACTAATTTTAAGCTTAAAATAGTCTTCTGAAATAGTTTTATTGGTTTTGTTGTTGTTGTTGTTGTTGTTATTGTGTAAAATAATCTTAAAAACAGGCTAAATGATCATCTCATAATAAGAAATATTACATACATTTGCAAATATTCAAGATATTTTCACTTGCTGAGATATCATTTTTGTGGTGTTACTGAGTTTAGGCTCTTTTAGTGATGTGTACATGCGATACATACAAATATTTATAGCATAAGAATATAGCTGTGGGTATATGAAGTGGCGCAGTGTATTCTATCTATCACTTCAGAAAAAGGGTATTAACCTGTACCATTCCTTGTTGCTGGGTTGGTAGTGTCAAGGGTACACCTTTTGTACCTTTGAAATGTAATTTTTTTTGTAGCACAATGTGTGATGA
The DNA here is from genome assembly GCF_001660625.3 of Ictalurus punctatus. Classification (NCBI taxonomy): domain Eukaryota; kingdom Metazoa; phylum Chordata; class Actinopteri; order Siluriformes; family Ictaluridae; genus Ictalurus; species Ictalurus punctatus. The sequence goes on along the minus strand of NC_030428.2, from coordinate 16,900,749 downwards.
GGTAAGACACAAGTGCGTGTTGTTTATTGTGGGCAATCTGAAGGTCATTGTCATGGTTCAGTATAGGGGACAATACACATGCAGGCAATGTCAAAATAAGGAATAATCCTTAATAAAAAAGAAAAACAGGCACAAGTCTGAAAAATAGGACCAAACAAATATAGAGAGCAATGCTCAGTAATGCACATAGACCCCCACCATGTCACTGTTGTGAGGAAAAGAAGTAATAAAATATGACATAAGCTTAAATAACCAAACTAATCGGGGACTAAACGCCAGACAGGTGATGAGAAGATGACAAAATGAGGTGGAGATGTAAACAAACAATAATAATAATAATAATAATAATAATAATAATAATAATAATAATAATACATCTATCCATCTTCTATACCGCTCATCCTTCCTTCAGGGTCACAGGGAAACCTGGAGCCTATCCCAGGGAGCATCGGGCACAAGGCGGGGTACACCCTGGACAGGGTGCCAATCCATCGCGGGGCACAATCACATACACATTCACATTCACCCATTTATACACTACGGACACTTTGGACATGCCAGTCAGACTACCATGCATGTCTTTGGACTGGGGAGGAAACCGAAGTACCTGGAGGAAACCCCCGCAGCACGGGGAGAACATGCAAGCTCCGCACACACAGGGCCCCAGTGGGAATCTAACCCTCGACCCTGGAGGTGTGAGGCGAACGTGCTAACCACTAAGTCACCGTGTGCCACCAATAATAATAATAATAATAATAATAATAATAATAATAATAATAATAAAAACACGGGTAGCAACAGGGAAATTTATGATACTTTAAATGTAGAAAAGTACATGAATTGTAATTGTAAAACTTCATTCTAAAAACTAATTACAGCCCTTTTATATGCCTTAAATAATTACATTTCCATGTAAAAGACTGATATTAAAGGCACAAAAGATATACCCTTGAGGGTACCACTCCAGCAACATGGAAAGCTGCCGTTTAGTACTTTTTCAGAGAGTATAATGCTGGGAGGATATGCATAAAAGCAGGACAGAAAAAAAATTTAATCATCCTCCTCATTTCGTAGAAAAGGGGAACAGTAAGATAAATTAAATAGTGAATTCCATTATATGTGACGTATACCGTATATTAGTTCAGGATGGCTTTAAACTCATTTCAGTTTACAAAGCAGAATCATGGACCTTGTTTTTCTGCCAGTTTTATTCTGTTCATTGATTGGAACAACTTATTTTCTTGGTCAGAAAGGAATTAGCCATGATGCCATGAATGTTATTAAAATCTCTGACATTCATACATTTTTTACTTAACAATCTCTGTGCCTTTGCATCGTTTTATTATATGTTCATTCTTATGGGAAAATAATACAAATAGTAGAATGACTTGCACTGCATAACATAGGTAAGGATTCAGGTTTCCTCAACCAGTATTGAGTGTGATCAAATGGAGATGGTCTAATGAGAATGGGGGTATATAAACACTCTACCTAGGATTCTTCTTGGCAAGCACTGATTTGTTTTGAGACTCGTTTAGATGAATTCTATGCCACTCTATCTCCCTTGCCATCTGTTTCATCTGAACTGGACACTTCTTGTGATCTCCAATTAAACAAGGAGCTGTTTTTATCATGGAGTTTAAATATTGTATTACTGAGTGAACTATACAAACCTGCAAATAGCAACAGATATTTATCAGCCACTGTAATTTAAATGAGTGTTGTGGCTGCTCTGATTGCTTAATAGGTTGTGTGGTTGCACTTGTAAAATGCTGGCATGGATTGATGGGAATAACCTTTATGGTTCTAAATCAGGTTCATCTCATTAGACTGTGATGCTGTTTGGCTTCATACTTGAAAAAAAGCAACTGCTTTCTGTAATGCACACAGCTCAGAACTGTGCGTGAAAATCAGTCCTTTTTTGGGGAACCTGATCTAAGCTCTATGTTGGGGGAGCATCACATACATCAGTGCATAATGGTCAGTTTGGTCATTTTTGATTAATTAATGAGTTAGCATCAGTATGTCTCCAATCTGCTGGACTGAATTCATCGAAAATGTGTCTCTCAATCTGATCCATAAATGCAGGAATATAGTATGTAGAATATAGAGTCTTGTCTCTGTGGGGAGTGGGGCAGGAATATAGTTCCAAATATAGCTGTAATATCACTGTGCTTTTTATCTGCTACAGTAAACAGTGTGTATTAGCTGGATACTGCTTATCACTGTAATCGTTAATTCGTACACTGGGGATATTGTGTAAATATTGTGTACTGTGTAGCGCTGTATGGATAATGGTAACACTTTATTTAAAGATATTGTTCATAGTGCTACATGATATGCAAAACACCTTCATAATAACTGATTTATAACAATATTATTTATAAAAGCTTATTCCAACAAAGACTGCTTTTGTCCATGTGACAGATTTGTGAAATTATGTTTTGTTATGACACTTTCTCGACTGAATTATATGTGTGTACTTCTCACATAAGGATAATGATGATGATGATGATGTCATAAAAGTTTAATTAGAAAATTAACAGTGACAATTTTCCTATTTATAAAATTGTTCTGAAAATATGTAATGACACAGCAACATAAATGCAATAATTCTGTACATTTCCTCTGATCCTAAATTAGTTTTGATTTTATGTTTGGCATGTTATGTTCTTACCTTTATGAAACACTGACATACCCAAAGTTACGGCTGTAGGACTCAAATTCAGTCTTTGGCCACTTCATGACTGGCATAAACACGTGTCCTGGGTGATCAGATCACAAGTGGACGCATAACTGTTCGCACCTGGCATTATGAACGTGTCTCTACTGACCACTTGTGATCAGATTTCATGCATCATTTCTGCTAGAGAAAGGCTGTCACACAGATTTATTATGTCAGTCTTCTGCAGAATTTATTTTCAGCCAGAAATTTCCTGCACATTTTATCTCGCACCTGTACGCACTGCTTCAAACATTTTAATTTCATGACCTGTTAACAAAACTTATAAATAAATTAGATGAGCAGCTGCTTTTCCCCTGCTGTTATAGCATGGTCTTTATCCATTAGCCTAGCGGCAGAGAGCTGTACTCTTCGGCGCGATTTCCGAACAATCTCACAAAGATTACATATTTTCCAGCTAGCGCAATGACGCAGTTGATCAGGTGGTCCTTCATTGCTGTCCAAGATGCAATATAAATGTGATGTGGCCATATGCATCCCAGACCAACTCCAAATGTGGTTTAAGTGATCAGATCACAATGCATCTTCGAGCTGCATTTGACACCGTTCACACCTGTACATAGCACTGTCCACTTGTGATCTGATCACCCAGGACACATGGAAATGCCAGGTGTGAACAGGGTCTTAGACCGAAGTCTGAGCTTGAGACGTTTTTCTGTATTAATTCATTGAATATATTGGCATTTGTACTTGGACAAGTCTCAGTCTTAGGCATGCGTCTCATTAAATATGGTCTTGGTCTTGTCTGAGTTTGTAAAAATAATGTTTTTGTTGTCTATTCTTTTTACATGTACAACGTTTGACAAGAAGTTATTCCTTCATCTAGAAACATAACCTAATCATTGGAGCACTAATGCACTAATAAAGCCAAATTGTTAAAGTAAAGGCTTGGCCTCCAAAAAAAAAAAAAAAAAAAAAGGGGGGTTTTTTTATTTTTCTGATCTTGACTCAGCCTTACTCTCACTTGGTCTTGATCTCGACTTGGTCTCAATTCCCTTCAGACGATCCTGACTTGATATCAGTTAGCCCCCATCTTAGACCTAAATACAGCACTACAGCACTAAGTAAAAAACATCAAAAATCACAAAAGCAGTCTTTATGACAGCTTATACTAATTGAAATTAATCTTTATGGATGGTTTGGTATAGCAAAAGGACACTGCTCTTAAGAAACGTAATACCACAGTAAGATCACACTTTGACATCACATACACACTGATTGTGGATATTAAGCTGTATTGGGCATCTATAAATTTATTTAAATCTATTGATCGTTGGTGAGTTTTGCATATATTTCTGATATTCATCACTTCATCATGCATCACATATAATCCTGTTTATCCATTATGCAGATACTGTAGTCCCTGAAATATTGGATGTCCTAAATGCTGAAATGAAAATATCTATCTGTACATGGATCTGGAAGGGATATATGCTTACTTGCCTGCATGTACATACACATGGGATCATATATTGTTATCAGATAATATATAGAAGTGTCAGAGTGTCTGTGCTAAAATAATCTGACAAGCGACAATCTAAAATGACTAGAGATTTACAAGAATCTTCAAACAACCCCAGCAGCAGCACACCTGTCACTGTTTTGGAATCTATCCAATTCCTGTAGACTCTCATTAACACTTTCAGCTACAAAACAAATACTATTTTGAAAAAGGAAGCAATACATTTACTTGTTCTCACAACGATCTCTAGGGAAATATTTTAAATGCTTCTAAAATTAAAACAGCATGCATATCGAATTTTTCATTCCTAGTATTGTCCTGTTCAGGAGTAGAATGTCTGAACACTGCTATTATCTGTTTACTTCAATTAGTATTTACTATGGTATGGCTGAGTTCTTATTTTAAATGATATTCATATTCAATGTTAACTTAGTGACCTTGGTGTCATAACATTAGTTAATAATGTGCATTGTAATTGAATCATTAAGGCAATTACAATGTCCTACTATTTATTTTGGAAATGTTAGAAGTGTGAAGCATATCACAGAATGTCACACACAAAAAAAACAGAGCTGTTTTATGTTATGCTTCTCACCGACACCCTCTGTTTGTTTCCAAGTCAAAGAGTGAACCCCGGAAAGTCTTAACATGGCACAGTTTGCTGTGTGCTCCCTCACTGAGGTCTCAGTGTGTTTCTTCCACATATTGCTAGCTACCTGTTGTGTCTCAGAATTGCTTAGCTGCACACACACAATCCACACACAGAGAGCAAAGCAGTGGTGTAGTCGAGACCAAACACACATTGAGTACAAATACGCAGCATGTACCCAATATGCTTTGTACTGGACACATGCAATGAGAGTTTATGTGTAATGGAAATAGCCTCGGGTATTGAATTATTTCAACTTGCTGTTTATTACACATATTTATTTCTCCCCTATCTCTCTCTTTCTCTGTCTTTGTAGGCTGTAGGTGCCTGAAATGGCCATTCATCAGGGGTGTTTGTGTCTCTCTCTCCAGCTCCTCCTGTTGCTTGCTGCCATGCCACACTACCAGGCTCGTCCTTTCTTTGGCCCACCTACAGTTAATGTGGCAGTGGTGTTCAGCAGTTCTGGCCACCAGGGTGAAATAAAGGGTCGTCTGAGCCGGGAGAACTTCCTGGACCTGCCGCTGGATGTGAACCCCATCACTGTGCTAGTAAATGATACAAGTCCTAGTGCACTGCTTACACGCCTCTGTCAGACAATGGCTGCTGAGAGCCTCCATGGTGTGGTGTTCGAGGATGATGTTGACTCAGAGGCTATAGCTCAGATCTTAGACTTTCTATCCTCCCAGACTTCCATACCCATAATTGGCATCAGTGGAGGCTCTGCCTTAGTCATCCCTCACAAGGTAAATTGAAATATATTTGGTAAGTAAGGGCCTACTCAATAAATCTGGTATTTATATATAAATGCACCAAATGCCTGGTTGCTCTGTGATTAGGATGTGCAAACTTTTGCTCTTGCACACCCACTTCATCACATATCAGTTATATTTACCTTACTGGGTATTTTTTGTTGTTGTTGTTGTTAAATGCTAATTTTAATTTAAATGTGCCTTGTAAATATTTATTAGTCAGAGATATGAAAGCAATAAACTTACTACTGTAAGATGATCCATGAGTCACATAGTGTTTTTGACTTACACTTTATTTCTACAAATACTAGAGACTACTGAAATGAGCAGTTATAATGTTAATTTAATCTAAAATTAGCTTCAATGTGTTTAATAAAAATGTGGATTCCAGGCATTTGAAGCTCATATTAATAAGGCTTTAGAGCTGACTGAGGAACTTTATCCTACCTAACAGTAATGAGAGGTGGACTTCATGCTTAAAGTAGAATAGAAAGCATATAGCAGTGCTATAAACCAGTCACTGTTGTAGGCTAAAGCCTAGCCAATGCAAGTCAGGGCAAGCTGAAATTGAGTTAAGGGATATATTTGCACAGTATTGTATAAACAAATATTTTTATCTAGCTAGGAATATGATACAGCCAATGGCAGAAAAGTCAAATATCTTTTAGAGTTATCATGTGTTCCCAGTTGTATTCTGTAAAGCAGATCCCAATCTTAAACAGAGGTTCTACAACTTTGGAAAAGTAGGTCTGAGAAATAGTCCAAATATGACTCCTGAGATCTGTAAGGACCAGAAATCAATAGCTATTTATTAATTTCATAAACACCCAAGAGCTCGGTGTCACACTTTCTACTTGTGATTTATTGAGAACAAGAAGTGTTTTAAAAACTAACACCTTAAACAACATAATATTACATTGCATGCTGTGTCACTTAAATATAAAGACAATGAAGATAATATGATAATGTAGGCTTTGCAATGCTGTATACATAAGAATGAACACCATCTAGGTTTCAGAGAGTTGTAATCTACTATACTTTGAATATAATATAGCATTTTCATCTTACTAATCTTTGGGTTAGACTGCACTCACTTATGGGCAAGGTCATTGTGGACATGTTTAGACATCATAAATAGTCATTTCCTTGTTGTATTGCTCAAAATTTTTTCAGGATTCAAGTCATGAGGGGGAATCATTGCATATTATGCAAATACAATGCACAGGGGTACATCTAAATGAAACACAATGTGTACGGAATTATGGGAAAGATTAAAATTGATTAGAAAATACTGAATACAGAAGACAACAGTTTCCTGTCCAATTATTGCTTGCGATTCAAATTATGTTTATGATAACTTTGTATGTCATATGATGAGAGAGAGATAATGAAGTGTAGGATAATGAAGAATGAAGTGTAAAATATAAATGAAACAGGAAGACACAGAATATGCTTACATCCTCCTATCATGATGGTATTGGAAAGAGTCTAAATTGGATTTTTTTTTTAAAAAGAAAGAAAGCTGACTGTTTCTGGTTGTCTTCCAATAAGCTTTGAAAAAGTAGAGCTTTTGTTATCTATATTTGTATGCATGTTAAATACCAGCAGATGGGTTTGGGCTTTTTTATTGCAGCATTTTCTATTCCTGTATTTGATATGCAATTACCTGCTCTTTCCACTTCTTCCAATAAGTTTGTAATTATTTGCCATAAAATGTTCATTTAATACAAAGAGGATATATTTTTCCTTTGCTAACAGTAAAAGAGAAAACAGTGTTAAAAATAGACCACACATTGCTGCCTTTTCTCCTCCACATATTTATACCACTTAAATGTAGAGTACTTTGCCTGATGACTGTGTGGGAAAAAAATGGTACTCTACAAGAACCTTAAAATACAGTGTCACTATAGGAGTCTAGCACTGATATTGTATTGGAAGCCCATTTAGCAAAATTATTTGAGTAATTGCTTTTTTATTTTTGCACACATTGAAGAATACATGTTGTTGTACATACTTGTGCATTCAAGTTGAAGATTACGTCATATATTGTCCTAGGAGAAATTATCACCTTCAAAAGTCTCCTGTTGCTTGAAGAATCAAACCATCTGGCATGAGATACTCCAAGAACAATGGATTATTTTAAGTTCTCGGTTACCGCAAATTATTTAGTATATGATCACAATAGGAATGCAAAGACCAAGAAATTAGGCACATGTATGACATGCACTCATGAAGAAGACATTCTGTTTTGAAATAAAAGTGTCTCATCTGTGAGCCCAAATGGTAGAACAGAGTGATCTAACGTTAAGTAGCTCCGTCAAGGTAGATATGCAGGAACAGTCCTATTACTTTCAACTCAACTAATTGGATGCATCTGGGTGTCAGGCTCTGGAGGGCTGAACCTAGGTGATCTTTTTCTACTTCTTAAAATAAGGAAAAGTTGCACTGAAATGTAAGAGTGAGTCCCAGAGCTCTCGTCAGCCTGAACCCTTCTCATTCCCATAGCCAGCCTACTTTAGGTAAGCTCTAGAAGTTACCTGAAGGACACTGGATCAGCGTATATGGGTTTGAGCAAGCTCCTGTCAGATAGGAGTCTTGGGAAAATGTCTCCCAGCTCCTGACAAGATGAGACCTTTCCACTCATTTTTCTCAAATGGGAGCTTAATTGGGCGTTTCAATCTCCACCTGCATTTTCATCCACCTTGGAGAGGCAAGGGCTGCTGGCAGAATAGGGCACAAAGACATCTTCTAATGTGACAGAATTTAGAGGCAAGAAGGATGTGTACTTCACAACTGCTGTGTATAACAGCTACAAGTTCGAATAGATATTGAAACCAAATTGTCAAACGTAAAAAGAAAAATGATTAAAAGTTGGGCAATACATCATGATTGAGGCTTGTGGCAATTGTACAGTAGGGTCAATATTCCAGCAATTTATCTTTGTATTGTGGATCCAGTCCTCCACACATGAGAAAGGTGTTCAAGGTTAATTGTTCAGAGTGACTCATGGATACACTGTGATAGTTACTACAAATTTCAAAGACCACAAACTGTGACTCAAATGTGTATCCCTACTAAGGAGTCTGTTTAGTTCCTTTTGTGCTGGTTTAAGACATAATTTATAAAATAAACAAGTGCATAAACGATTGACATTTCATTCATCCTTAAATTATTTTTAAATTGTTCTTTCAAGCACAGGCTTGAAAACAAAGTTTGTATTTTATATCTGCTTTTGTCAGAATGATGATGCAGCTCACATTTTAGGGCATCCCTTATAGTATGCAATTTAGACAGCCCAGTGATTTTAAGAACATGCAAGTATTTTGCATCATGAATGTCATGTAATATTGGAAAAGGACTAGAAACTATGTTTCCCATCAGCCACTGCACCATGTCACATGTCTCATTCTCCTGTTTCACGTTTAGCTCATTAGCACTGGTGTGTATATATAGTCACATTCAGCATTGCACGGTTGTCTTTTGTTGCTTAGTGGGTCCTCATGTATTGGTTACATTTGTCCTTGTTTCATGCAAGTCTTGTGTGTTGTTTTGTTTGATATTTTATTAAATGTTTCACTGAGATTCTGCATTTTTCATCCAACTCTAATTCTCAATCGTGACAGAATGCAAGACCGGATCAACTGATGTAGCAGATTACTTAAGTGTACAAGAGGCCCTTTTTGAAAGGGAAAAACCTTGGTGGGAGAAGGAAGAGGGATTCTCCATGATCAAGGCTAATCAGGAATGGCTCGATATGATGTACTCCATCAGGGCGTATATAGAGAAGGAGCCTTCCAGCCAGGTGGAAACTATCTTCCACCCTCCCTCCCCTAATGTGGATCTTGTTCAGCCTGCGGAATCAACAGAGAACATCATTCAGGCTCCTTGCTTGACTGAGGACTCTGCTCAGCACTCCTGTTCAGCTGAGAACACCACTTAGCATCCTTGTTCAGCTGAGGACACCGCTCAGTCTCCCTGTTCAGCTGAGGACGTTGCTCCACCTCCCGGTGTTGCCAAGAACTCTGCTTTGCTTCCCTGCTCCACCCTGGACGTCACTAAGCCAGGCTCCTCTTCTGACATTACTCCGCCTTCTTACTCCACTAAGGACGTTGCTCCGCCATCCTGCTTGGATGAGAACGTCATTCTGCTTTCATGTTCCGCTGAAGACGTCGCTCCTTTTCTTTGCTTCACGCTGTATGTCGCTCACCCTTCCTGTTCCATGGAGGACATTGCTCCCCCCTCATGCTTCACCAAGAGCATCACTCCCCCTTCTGGCCTCACGGAGAATTTCACTCCCCTCTCTGGCCTTGCGGAGAGTGTCGTTCCCTCTCGAGCTTCATGGTGAATGTCGCTCTTCCCTCAGGCTCCACCTTGGGCTTCATTTCCCCCGCAGACTGCGCAGTGGCCATCACTCCACACTCAAGCCAGGCTGGGGATATCATGTCATCTCTCTATGGTGTGGAAGTGACCGACCCACATCTGAAACTCAGTAAACACGTCAAGCACCCTCTATCCAACCCCACGAGGGAGGACACATTTTGGAACTCTGAAATGCTTAGGGAGATCTGGTCTGGGGATCCAGGACCCCCTCCTGAACTGGAGCAATGGTAGCTACACATCAAGGGGGGCGGGGGAGGAGGTATTTCTGTCAGATAATATCGGAAGAGGACTAGAAACTATGTTTCCCATCAGCCTCTGCACTATGACACATGTCTCATTCACCTGTTTCACCTCTAGTTTATTAGCACTGGTGTGTATATATAATCACGTTCAACACTACACTGTTGTCTTGCGTTGCTTCTTGTGTCTTCATGCATCACGTTATGCTTGTCCGTGTTTTATGCAAGTCTTGTGTGGCGTTTTGTATGATACTTTATTAAGTGTTTCACTGAGATTCTGCATTTGCATCCACCTCTAATTCTGAATCGTGACAATGAATGAAGATTAGACAACCATTTATGGTCTCATTCATAGCTTTGACATAATTGGTGTTGTCAGGTTTATTGATTGTTGTTTAATAAAAACAACATACTAAACAAACTAATATAAAAATAATAACAATAGAACACATAGAATATCAAGCTTGCAATAGTCTTTAACAACTCTAACATCCAACTCATTCACTGTAATTTACAGAATTGCTTCACCAATATTGGCATCTCTTTCTCTACACTTTTCTTCCAGGCTGAAGGTTCGACTTTCCTCCAGATGGGAGCTTCCATTGAGCAGCAGATCAATACTATGTTCAAAGTAATGGAGGAATACAACTGGGGCAGCTTTGTGGTGATCACCAGCCTTCATCCAGGCTATGAAAATTTTGTGGACTACATCCACTCTTTCACAGACTCAAGCTACTTTCTTTGGGAGCTGCAGGATGTGCTAAGCTTTGAGATGTCAGTGGGTGCCAATGACATCCGCTCACGCCGGCTGCTGCAACAGGTGGATGCTCAGGTGTATCTGGTGTACTGCTCACACGAGGAGGCTCAGTATCTTTTCAGGATGGCATCTGATGTTGGGCTCTTGGGACCTGGCTACATTTGGGTCATCCCCAGCCTGGCGGTAGGAAACCCAGAGGCTTCACCTCCAGATAGTTTTCCAATTGGGGTCATCAGCATTATTTCAGACCACTGGAGGAAAACTCTGCGCCAGAGGGTGAGGGAAGGAGTGGCCGTGGTGGTGCAGGGGGTGTACAGTTTTCACAAGCATCGAGGATTTGTTCCTGAAGCTCACAGACAATGTAACAGTTCAGCAAAATCATATGACCACTATTCACTTTTTAGGTGAGATTTCAACATTTCCTTGAAAGTAATCATTAGCCACAGATATTTTGCATGTACCTACTGGTTATGGAGAACTCTTTACTGCTCAGTTTTAGTCATCTTGTCAGTCTGCTTTTAAGAATAGAAATCCCAAGTTTATACATGTGTAATTTATATGCAGAGATTTTTATACATATGGACCAGATTCCTAGAAATGTTTTATGAAGTCATAAATGTAATCCTTCTTTCCCCTATGTCCTTATGTCCCCTTCCTGACTTGTTGTTCAATTAGATAAGAGAACCCCGTGTAGGCAACTATATCGATATATTTAACTAGGTTTAGGGGAGAAAATTATATCTTTTTAAGTGAACACAGAAATTCTGTTCATTTTAAATAGTCCACAGGCAAAAATGAAAGATCACATAGGTGCTTTTTGATCAGTCTTCTCCTTTCTAATGAGATTCAGAGATTTCCTAGTTAAATCAGCTTTTCACCTGGGAGCAGCTGACCTCATTAAAGACTGCTTCAATTGCTTCCACAGACCTTCTGTGATCAAGAGTTTCAGAGGCACATTGGAAACTAAATTTCCATTGATTATATTCTCAGATTGGGCTATTGTGGCTTAATGACTCATAGATGCCATCTATATAATGTCTTTCATAGTGCACGGCCAAGTTATTTTACCGTTGGTCCGTTATTTTCAGAAATTTTAAATCTTTTACCAAAGCAACTGAGAAGAAATGGGCATGGCAGAGGTTCTTTAATGTATACCTTAAATAAACAATTAACTTACCACATTCGTATAACGCATTCTAATATATAGTAAATCGCCCATTCCCTTTCTTCATCAGAATTATTGTTCTTTCATAGTTTGCGCTGGCTACTGTACAGTTGTTTTACCCATTATAAGGTGTTTTTTTGTTTTGTTTTTTTTTTTTTTTTAATAAAGTGTGTCTGCACTTGATATACACCGATCAGCCTTAATATAAATACGACTGACAGGTGGAGTGAGTAACATTGATTATCTCATTACAAAAGCACTTTTCAAGAGTTGGGATATATTACACAGCAAGTGAACAATCAGTTCTTGAAGTTGTGTTGGAAGCAGGAAAAATGGGCAAGTATAAGGATCTGAGCGACTCTGACAAGGGCCAAATTGTGACGGCTAGAAGACTGGGTCAGAGCATCTCCAAAATGGCAGGTCTTAAGCGGTGTTTCTGGTATGTAGTTGTTAGTAAAAAAACAAAGGTGGTCCAAGGAAGGACAATCACCCATGCCTCGATGGGTCAGAGCTGTTTTGGTGGCACAAGGAGTACCTACACAATGTTATGGCTGATCGGTTTATCAGTTCAAGGACTGGCAAACAATAAATAATGATTTCCTCTGATGAATCTTGTTTGATTGGCAGGACTTTAGCTTTTTTTAAACTGTCTTTGCTTTTTTTTGATAGACATATGATAAATGTGACATGGGAGCACAGAGACTTGTCTTTCAGTTCTCATGGCTATCTCACAAATCCCTCCATGGTGATCATCACTTTGGACCGAGAGAGGCTCTGGGACAAGGTAAGGTAAAAATGGGAGCTTAATGATCACTAAATGTTAATAACTCAAAACACAATGGCTGTTAATGAATTAATTCATTAATGGAATCATTGACTTTAACATGATTGGAGGATATGATTTTTACACTACCATGCTCTCCCTCAAAACACATATTCCTGTTCTTGTATAATATAGTAATGTTTGCTTTAAAGTATTCTTACTACAATTCTCACATAATGTTTCCTGTTTCCAACTGGACAAAAATAAATGTCTTAAAATTGGTAGAAAGACATTTTTAATTGAATATTCTAGAGGAAAAACTAAATAAATCTGTTAACTGAAAGTTAAGTTCAGTCAATTAGGCTTTATAGTCATTTCCCCATTAGAAACAGCTGTAATGTTAGGAATGAATTTTAGGGCCCCCAGAATCACACTGCTACACTTGAAATTTGACGCTTGTCAAATAAGAGGATAGCAACACAGTGCAAAGTCAATAAATATGATAATACTGGTAATATATGCAATAAACTATACAATAAACAATACAGCAACAAACTACAGTAATCACTAAGTAATCACATTTTTATATTGTGGTTTCAACAATCATGAAACCTTAGAGAACATATGTGAAGTTCTTGAATAATAGAGACTAATTAAAGTTGTTCTAGGTAAATAATTTGGTTTATTTGCTTTATAACACAGATTTCAGTTCAACTTTAACACAGTCTTATACAAGAGACTTTTTTAGAAAACATTAGATGAATATCTAATGATCTTGAGCTCATAGTATTGGAAAGAGAATTCATAAGACTTCACAAAGCTAAATTAGTCTAAAGTAAGTCAATTTACAATTGACAGAAATTCATCACCATTGCTACACTGACTAGCAGTGAGTATCTTACAAAGTTGGAAGAACATGTCATGTGGACGTGTCTCTTACATGGCTCTAGAGTGGCCATGTACATTGTTTGTGGCATCACTGGAAGATTGTCAGTTCAAATCCCAACAATGCCATGGCTACACATGGCTAGGAGTCCAACAGAGCATAATTAGCCCCGTTTTGGATGGGAAGGACAGCTTTCTTCTCTCGCCCTCCTGTTGATGTGGGCAACACTAGCCAATCACAGGCATCTTTTAACACATGTACACAGTTAGCACTGCAATGCAAATGTGTGTATCTGTATGCAACAGTTTAAAAAGATGCTGTGACTGATATGTTTCAGAGGATGTAGGAGTTAGTCTTCCCTTTTTTGGAAACGTGGGGTTTATGCTAGACTATGCTAGTGGATTAATTGTCTATAATTACAAATTGGGCAAAAACAAAGGAATATTTTCCAACTAGAGAAATGAAACCAAGAATGAAAAGCTGTTCTGAATTTCACAAATATTAAGAAAACAGAAAAACATTATTCTATTAGTAGAAGGTAACTATGGAAGACACCACTGTTTTCCAAAGCATGATGTACATTATAGGTGTGTCAAAAAACCACCTGTATGTTTCCCAGAACTAAGTTTAATTAAGAGGAATTTGTAAATGTATACACAATTATGTTTGGAGAAAACTTAATAAAGAAATACTAAAGCCCAAATCCAACAGCAAACATGTAAAAGAAAGGGAGAATATGTATAACAGTGTGCTTTGCTACTTCAGGACCTGCTTACTGTACATGTGTGCCAGCATTGAGGAACCAGTGATTTACACAGTGTGAATTCAAGGAAATTGTACAGCAGGATGTCTGTCTGTGATCTAAAAATATATTGGGTCATGCAAACAGTAGATTTATCCAAATAGAAAAATAAACAGTGGCTCAAAAAGAAGACATTTTGTAGTCTGTATATTTAAAATACCTTATGATCACTGCACATGACCAACCGGCAGCTAGAAAAAGTGTTGTTTATTATCATTCCGTATATTGAATATTTTTATTTTCACTCAACTTGTATTATTGGTATAATTAAAAATAAATAAATAAATAAATAAATAAATAAAAACAAACAAACAAAAAAAAAGACTTTTATGTAAATGGAGATGCAATTCATGCAGAAATCCAGATAATTCAAAAATGGAAAGTTACCAATGAATGCAATAAATTACAACTGTTATGATTCGATTATAGCTATAATTACTCTTATACTGTTATGCACAGATAATTTGTCACTGTCAGTGACAGCAGATGATGCAATTACAGTTTGTTGTCTAAAACAATTCCTTTGCCCTCATTTAGTCAGACCCCCAGGGCTATGGTTCTTTCTGATGACATGAGACATGTGGAGAGTGGCTGGCAGTATGCTAACGCCACCTGACTGCAGAAGCAGATGTGCGTATAAATAGGTCAATCAGAGCCTCCTTGAGGTGAAAGAGAGGATAAAATAATAAGAATGAGCATGCTGTTAATCACAGACCACAAATACAAGATAAAAATACTTTGTAGATCAGCAGTTATTGATTAGAAAGAGTCATGTCTCCTGCCTTACAACTTATGGTACGTTCACATATACAGTGATTTTATCGCACCAAGTCACCAGTCGCTGTACTATGAAGTCGCCTGTAGGCGTTCCTTCTATTGGTTGCCATAGTAACATGGGTGGTGTAACTAGCATTGCCAGACCACAGCTCTTGGGCCGTGGCCTCTGTGTTTCCTGGGTGATGTGTCCGGCTTGGTGCTGCTCATGCCCGGGTGCCGAAGCAGCAACAAGCTGGACAATTCACCCAGGAAACACAGAGGCCACGGCCCAAGAGCTGCGGTCCGGCTCCCGGTTACCATCGAACATATAGTGAATGACACCCTGATAGTGACGATCACCCATGATAGGCGCTACACTGGGATTTTGCTCGACTGCAACAAAAAGTGAATGTGTTTCATTGTTATTCCTTTTATTATTTTTGCTTTGTTTCATTTTAAACAAGCTAAGATCCTAAGCTAAGCCAAGCTAATTGGCTACTGCCGCAATGGCTCTGCTTCTGCTAGTGAGCACGGGTGGCTACGGATCATGTACGCTCTACAGTCTTCACTCCCATTGGTATTCACTGCAACCAAGTCGCTCCAAATTTGCATAAAGTTAAACTTTTCTCAACTTTCAAAATCGCTGAACACACCCACATCTAGTCACCTATGGTCGCTGTCGCTCATGTCACCAGAAGTCACCAGCTCTCATTGAAAATGAATTGTCTCCAGTCACTTTGTCGCTGCAAGTCACTGTATGTGTGAATGCACCTTTAGCTCTATCTGTAGCCTTGCTTGTTTTCCCATCAACACTCTCAGTGCCATTTCTGTCGCTCATGCTGCCTGGGTCCTGCTCACATTAGTGGCATGAATCACCATTGTACTATTTTAAAGTGTCAGTGAGAAGATATCCTAGAGACTGTCAATATCTACAGCGTCTGAGGACCTGGAGCTCTGAGGTCTACACTACCTGCTGAAACACCATATTACCTATATGACTTTTAACAAATAGGTGCAAAACAAATTACAACTACATAGTTTCAAATACTGAAATTTAATTCTTGGACACATTTACATTTATTCATTTAGCAGATGCTTTTATCTAAAGAGACTTTAAAATGAGGCAACAGTTTGTTCTGAATGTTTCAGCACTAACTGTACTGTTAATGAACATAGATTGTCACTTTCATGTGGGCTGTTTAGTCTTAAGACATTTGGACTGATGATCATTGAGAATGTGTTTACACCTATGCCAGGGTATTAGATTGTTTTGTTTTTTTTTACTATTATGAAAAAAAAAAAAAGCATTCATTTCAAATAATTTCTTGTGACAGAGTAGATTAATCATTCACAGCATTAACATAATACTCTGTTCGGGCGATTTCTTTTACTTTATGTGAATTAAGAAATACATTGCTTCATTGTTCTGTGGTACCTGTAAAGTTGTCCTGTGAGTAACAACCAAGACAACCAAGCTTAGTTTAAATCACTTCTGTCCATTCATTTGTGACTAAAAAGAATGGTGTGGTATGTTATTTATTTTTAATGTCCATCCACCAAGTAGTGATTATTAATGGTTCAAAAGACAGAGCCAGTGTTATCATGCTCCAGGCCTGTCTCATTACCCACACCTGAAAGCCACAAGATTGGATTTGTTTGCTTTGCTGATTTTGTGAATAATACCTCAATAAATCCCTGTTGCCAAAGCTTATCATGCTTGTTAATCATGAGCAAACATGGATTACAATGATATGGAATATCCCCAATCTGATTCCAGTTCCTGCCTCTGCATTCAGATCAGCAGAACAATAGCAGATAGGTAAGACTTTATATGCTGTGATTATAGCTGTGATTATAGGTCTACATGACCTTACATAACCCATTTCTGACAGCTGAGATAACCTTGCATGAACATTTATAAAGGCTTATTCCAACAGGTATAAGCTGTCATAAAAGCGACATTTGGATGTCAGGTTGAAATTACACCTGAATTAAGTGAATTAAGTTTTTTGTTGCTATAATATTGTGTTATGACACTTTCTTGGTTGAATTATGTGAGAATGTCATAACAACCTACAAATTTAGGATCAGAAGTAATACATAATTCTGTCATTACAGGATCAGGGCATTGTCATAGCTTTTCTGTATAACCATGTAAATCACACATGATCGCATTAAGACTGCAAGGGAAAGCTTGGCTTCCCCTAAAATTTCATTAAAATGTGGCAATGAAATGTTTAGCAAAGTGTATATATTGTTCTTCAAACTTGGTCGAACTCATTATTTTAGTAAATCAAATGATCAAATATTGTGACGTTTATTGGAAAAGTGCAGTGGAATACAAAGTCAGCTGTCATGAAGCTCTAAGGTAAGTCAGCCTGGAAAGTGTCATAACACAACCTTAATTGAACAAAGCTGTTATTTGACTGTTATAAGTTTGACATAATTTTTTTTTTTTTTTTTTTTTAAACAGCATGGTGTTTCTAAAGCTGTCACCAGCTGGAATACAATATAAATGTTTATGTTGGTAATGTTGGTAATGTAGCCCTATAAACACCACCCTTAACTAATGTATTACAGCATATCTATGAGATTTTTTTTCCAGCATTAAAGTAGCTAAAGTTCTTTACCTCTTTGGATGTGACTAAATAAAAACTACTATAAAAGAATACTATATTTGGCAAATCATCAAGCATATCAGAATAGATGAGTTGATAATATAGTCTAAGTTTGTACATAAATGTTTTAAGATGAGGTAGTGATAGATGGAAATGGCAGATACACAGAAACACAAGTTCATTTGGTAAGCTGTTAAATACAGTAGCATGCAGTATAAAGTTTTACATCTTGCCAGATTAAGAATGTGATCACATTAAATTGATTTCTGTAAAGCTGCTTTGAGACAATGTCTATTGTAAAAAGGGCTATACAAATAAAATTGAATTGAATTGAATTGAATGAGCTCAGTCAGTTCTATTTCTATTTAAATCGAAGGCTGATTGAAGGCTGTGTAACAGCATTTCAAAGCACTGTAAAGCTAGATTGATCGGACCGTTTTCTCTTCTTTTCTTCATATTTCAACTCAGCAAATATTTCTCTCATCCTTTCCGTCTTTATCTCTTTCTGCTCAATAAATATACCCAAGGAAGATAGGAAGGTCTTTCCCAGCTCCACAGCAGGAGAGTTAAGATCGCCTCCCAGTTTCTTAAACAGAAGGCCAGATTTAAACCTGTAGACTCCAGTGCCATTTATTTCAGTAAAGGCAAACTTTTTCAGGTTTAGAGAAGAAATGGAATCTTGGATGAAAGGAACACAATATGAGCTGCATGTTTTATTGTGAGTTATTCGTCATACCACATAATGGCACTACTGGAGTGCATCATACTGAAGAGCAAATGATTTATTCACCATTAAACTGATGTGTGCTACCTGTGGGGAGTAAATGCTCAATTGAATTATGGGATGTCGTTTTTTTATTACTGCTGCCACTCAACTGCAGAATTTCAGTGCCCTTTTTGTCACCTCTTCTTTATGCCTTACAGTGGCATCCTAATGCTTTAAAGTGTTGTCACTTATTTTTCACTCTGTGTTTCCTCAGGTAGGGAGTTATGAGGGAGGAATTCTGCACATGCGCTACCCAGTTTGGCCCCGCTATGGCAGCTTCTTGGAGCCTGTGTCTGATAACCGTCACCTGACAGTAGCCACACTGGAGGAGAGGCCCTTTGTCATCGTGGAGAGTGTCGATCCAAGCACAGGGACATGTGTGAGGAACACCGTGCCCTGTCGTCGTCAGGCTAACAGGACTGAAGTGTAAGTCATTAGAAGTTTTTCTTTTCTATTGATGTGTGAACTTATGTATTGGTATGACTTTCAGTGTGACTTTGAAAACAAAGCACAGGTGCTGTGACCACTGTGGGAGCATATTTCCTTAAGTAGAAAGCAAGTTGATTTAAAAAGCAGAACGTTTATGGTGGAGAGGTGGAAATAACATACACTGCACTCCAAAACTGGCCAATTTTAGTTTTTGCTTTGCACTCCAACTGATTCAAAACCAGAACTATATTTGTAAGTTAAACAGTGATTTGGAAGTTAAAGTGAGTATTTTGTTTTGGAAGGTTTATACCAAGCATCGTAAAGTACAGTGAATATAACAAGTTATAAATGCATTTACATTGTATTATGAATACAGGATTGATAGGAAGTGTCACCAATAAATATTTAAAGCAATACATCTGGCTCCTAGAGCACAAAACTGGTTTATAATTTATACACAGTGCTGTTGAATACTCGAATCTGATAGGTCGGAAGATTGGTTGGCTCTGTCAGTAGCACTCATTCTAATGAGTTATCATTTCTATAGAAACAGCTCATTCACAGGGACTTGAATGGCAGTCATGCCACATAATCCAAAGATGATGATAAACTAAAAAGACCATGCTATTTAACAGAAAAAGACAACACATAATAATTGATATGCTGAGACTTTCTCATAAGAGATGTTTATTTAATATTTATGCGAGGAGTCTTGGTTGTCAGCGATTTGTAACAGTCAGGAAGCGTTCTGCCATAGCAAAGTCTTCACGACAGATGACTTACTAGTTTCTCGGTGATACGCTGCTTTTTTGTTTTGTTGTATTAATTCAAGAGCAAGAGAAAAAAAGAGGCTGATGAAGTAAATGTGTATAGCTGCGATAACATAAGAGATAACCAGAATGAACTTGTTTCCCAGATATTCCGAGACAGTAAATATAATTTTAGCCAATTACAAAACATGATGTGTCATTCGTTAACAAATTTGGCAAATTACTGTATGGTACTGTATCAGAGGAATAAAACACTTCGGGACATTCTGTTGTTGTAAAATGATCAACTCCTGGGTGGTAATATCCACTTAAGCTATGCATCATGCTTTATTTTTTTACATAAAAAAGGACTAGGATTGTTGAAAACATCTTCTTAAAGATAATGAACTGAAGTTCTATTTAAGTCACTGTGTGTGAATGACTTGAAGTCTGACAGCTTAAATTCAGCTCTTATGTGAATCCTATCAATTAGACCTCGTTTGCTTTTAGCAAATAGGGTTTACAGAGAAAATCCACATTTACTCAAAAGCTACTATTATTAGAGATTATTTTTGCTACACTGCATCCATTATCTCAGATTGAGCACTCTATCTTGACCTGAATACTACAATTAAAACCAGTCATTAGGTTTAAGCAAAGCTTACAGTTAGTAGAAAACTAGTGAAAATTCTTCTATTTTTAATTTACTTAAATGCTTAATTATTTTCTAATTTAATATAACAGTTTTCATTACAAATTATATTATTGACATCAGCTTGAGTGAAAAGTAGAATCTTTGATTTTTACATGAATTTTAGAGTTTTTAAGTATTCGTTTTGTCCCCTTTTTGCTTTAATGACAGTGTGCACTCGAGCTGGCATGGACTCCACAAGTTTGTGCAAAACCTTATCATCCATTTTAGATTAAATCCATCGGCGTGTCATCTGAACACGTGCTTCAATAGAAAACATTAGGAAAATCTGACCTTTTGTGCATGGCAGTTAACATGGACAATATTATATATTGAACATTTACTTTTTTTGTTTTAAATATTTTTATACTAAAATTGTAAAACTTTCTATTTAGTTTCAATTTTAAATGGGGGGGAAAAAAAGAATCCCAGGTTTTCAGTGTGGTCTCAGACTTTGAGACCCTCTGTATATGTACAGTTGCAATCAAAATTCAACCATTCAACCCCCATTTCAAATCAGGTTTATTGTCAAAATTTTCGTTGTGTTGAATTATTTCAGTTGCTTTTGTTTGATTTGTTTATTGCAAATAGCAGAAAGTCTGTCAATTTTGACAATAAAACTGATTTGCAATGTGGGTTGAATAATTTTGATTGCAACTGTATGTCCTCTGTCACTGATATATTCCCAGGCATGAATGAAAATAATAGTGTTGTGAAATTTGGTGTTGCTCAGCCCCTGTGGCATATGAGAGATGGCTCAATGAGTTGTGCATAGGCAGTAAAAGGAAACGCAGAGTGAGTGAGGAGCACCTCGTGCCCTGGGGGAAGAGATGACAGTTTCATTTTGACAGCATGCTGAGGGGAGAACATGTTAATAAATCAGTGAATGGAGTAATCACCCCTCAGGGAAGATGGGATGCCCGAGAGGGGCATAGTGATAAATAACAGTAATGATGACATCAGTGCTATAGGCTGTCACAAATCTCCATATTAAATGACAACACTGTTTGTGAAGTCTTGGAATCTTTGGCCATATTTTGAAATCCCAGGATAATGTATTCCTGCAGTGGCTTTCTGCCTGTGGAAATCACAGTGAAATCACAACCTTAGTCAATATTCTTAAACTATTATTTGATAATCAGATATTATAATGTATCACCACTGATTATGGTATAAATGTGGAAACCACATTCAGTGAACAATGTTTTGCCTATGTATGTCGAATATTTGTGTCCACAAAGTCTGCAAGGAAATCATCCATGTACACAACTTTACTTAAAGAAGAAAAATCTTAGCACATCCATGCTACTCCTTGAACTGTGCAATAACAGCTCACTAATGGTTGCAGATATATCTCCCATCAATTTATATCAAACCAGAAATAGTAAGAAGAACTATGTGTGCACATGTCCACTAAATAAACCAGTGAACTCAGACCTCAATTTTCTCCTCAAACTCCTTACAGTGACCTTACTCCCTCACTCTGGACATACACACACTAGGCGTATAAGCGTACTGTGTGTCTATAGTATGTGTGTGAGCCCACATAAGCCCTTGTCTGATTAAAGAATCTGGCTACAATTCACAGCCCACTTAACCCAAAATCTATAGTGCAACATTCAGCTGGAAAGATAGGATAGCAGGGGACAGGCTTGTTTATGTTCTGCCTGGGTTGCTTTCACACGGAGGCTTTCATCTTCACATCAACACTTCATTTGTTTCCTTTTGTTGTGCTTGGTGTCCACCTGTCTTGGCCTCCTGGCCTCCTGTCTCTCTTCCTCCACAGTGCAGCAGGTGGGAGGTCTTTGTGAAGGGTAGCAGTGATGCACTATCATTACTCCTGGAGCTTCTCTATAGATCTTATTTAAGGTCTGCCATCTCTTGTGGTTAGTCTGTTTTATGTAGCACCATGGTCCTGGAGGAACGTTGTTTCGTTTCACTGTGTACTGTACCAGCTGTATATGGTTGAAATGACAATAAAACCACTTGAACTTGAACTTCAGTGCTCCCTCTGACTAATGGCTAAACAGATCACTGTGTTTGGATGGTTTTAAGGAACTTTTACTGTGAAGGTCTACAGTTCATCTTAAGTGGAATCTTTAGAACCAGGGGACTGAATACGGTCAACTCTTCCCCACTCAATATGCTCTAGTGTGTATATATGTGGAACCCTAACTTTGACAAATTTAGTTTGTAGATCGATAGATCGATAGATCAATATATCAATCTATCTATCTGTCTATCTGTCTGCCTGTATTTGCAATCGGGTGCAAAAGTCTGAGACCAAATTGAAAATCTGGGAATTTTTTGTTTGTGTGTTTCGTTTAAAATTGGAAATAAACAGAAGGTTTTAGAATTTTGAAATATTTAAAACAAACAAAGTAAACGTTTAATATCTTGAATGTTTAATATTGATTAATATTTAATCAAATGTAAGCACATGTGTGATACTGACCATACCTAATCTCTTCTACTGAAGTGTGTGTTCAGATGACACTCCAGTGGATTTGATCTAAAATGGATCGCACAATTTTGCACAAGCTTGTTTATGTACCGAATAATAAAGTCTAAAATTCATTTAAATATTTAAAAGATTCTACTTTTCACTCAAGTTGTTGTCAATAATATAATTTGTAATGAAATGTTGTATTAAATTAGAAAATAATAATAAAAAAAATATAAGCTTTTTCACTAGTGGTCTCTGACTTTTCGACATCACTGTATGTACACCTGTCTGTCTATCTGTCTCTCTATCTATCTATCTATCTATATGTCTATCTGCTTATCTGTCTGTTTTTCTGTCTGTCTTTCATATCACGGTCCTGTGTGTGTGTGTATATATATATATATATATATATATATATATATATATATATATATATATATATATATATATATATATAAAAATATATATATATATATATATAAAAATATATATATATATATATATATATATATATAAAATTTTGTAGATTTAGGATGTTATATACAGTATAGGAAATTTATTTTATAACTAGAATTTACTCAACTACTTCAGTGGCACCAGGAAGAAGTTTCTGTCTACTGTATCTGATTTTTAAAAAATAAGTATGCTTTGTCCCAAAATATTAATTAATAGTGAAAATATTTGAAATTGGAAAGTTATCATTCAAGGACAAAACTTTATGGCTCAAATGTTTAAAATCACTGAATAATCAGAACGAACCATATACTATCATTCAAATTCCACTCTTGAAATGTATTTCAGGATTTTCTGCCTGCATTTAAGTGCTTAATTTTATGCTTCACAATTAATTACTTGACACATTCCCACATGATAATCTCCTTACACAAGACCAAATGCTGCTGTCTGTCTATGTACAGTATATTTCTGTATTAATCCTTTCACTTATCCACAATAATTCAAATGGCTTACTATCTATCTGCTATCTGCAAAGCCCTGAATAATACTGACCTTAACATTAATGTTCTATTAATGATAAAGTTACTGAATGTTCCAGAAAAGCTTGTAAAATGCCTGTTGTGGGTTGGGGTCAGTTTTCTAATACTCTGACAGATTGTTCACTCTAAAGTGGTAAAAATGTTTCTCACCTCTATTTGCAGTGGTATTGGTCATTCAGAGCCTTACACCAAACTGTGCTGCAAGGGCTTCTGCATCGACATTCTCAAGAAGCTCTCGCGCACCATCAGGTTCTCCTATGATCTCTACTTGGTCACCAACGGTAAACATGGGAAGCTGGTCCGAGGCATCTGGAATGGGATGATAGGCGAGGTATGAGAGATTCTATCCTTGACACACACATACACAAACACTGATGATTAAATCCTCATCAAAATTCAATTGTATTAGCCATGAACATGTTGATCTAAATTTAAAAGTGGCAATAACCTCTAAAGGAGCTTCCTTTCCTCAACACAAATCTGCTTGTGTGTCTGTCTAATTATTATGTGAGATGCAGCCTGTGTCATTAAATGTGTTCACAGAGTGAACTGAATTTAAACTACAATCTCAAAACATTCATCCTGTCAGCTCCTGCCGTGTATAGTGTCACTTGATCCGGTGTTTAAGTGTCTTCCACAGCTGCTGATGTTTTCAGCATTTCTATCACCTGCATCTCCCCACATATCCCACATTTTAAATTAGTAAAGATCTGTATTCATAGTATTTAAATGTTCGTGCGATTGACGACTTAAATTGCTTCTGCCTAAGTGTCTGACAGTGTCTTTCCATCTTACTTTGAGGCTTCTCCTTAGGCAATGCTATAGAGTGTATATGTCATATTGATAGGTGCTGTTACATGCTTAGTTCACACTGTGATGTTAGATAGTGCTTGTGTTTCACCTAATTAATCCTGTCTGTGTACAATTAGATGCTGTTTTGGCTGTTATGCAGTACTCATAATGCCATGCATAAAAGCACACCACAACTAGATGAGCAAATAAACCAGTTAAGCAATGAAGGAAGCTGCTATTAATTGGCTGCACTCATTATTTATCTATTTCTCTCTAATGATCTTTAGGTCTTCTACAAGCGTGCAGATATGGCTATTGGCTCACTCACTATTAATGAGGAGCGTTCAGAGATCATTGACTTTTCAGTGCCATTCGTGGAGACTGGGATTAGTGTCATGGTAGCTAGGAGCAATGGCACTGTCTCCCCATCTGCTTTTCTAGGTGAGAAAGTTTTATTCACAGTCCTTCTCCCCTTTGGCAGTCACATAGACTTGGTGAAAAAGTTACAGGCAGCACTAAATATTTACTGCTAATTGAAGTTTTCATCAGCTACAATTGGAGTAATGTTCTAAACTAAAATAGGGACATGTCCCAAATGCAGCCAAGACAAAAAAATTACAGATTTCATGTCCCACTGGTCTTTTAGATACAAAGCATGACCATTTGTTTTGTTTTTAAAGCTATTAATTTATCAAGTCATTATTCTTCCTCTAATGGGACAGCAGAGAACTAAAATAATGTAATAGATCTCATCATTACTGATTGCAGTGGTTTATAATGCCATGTTGTATTCTCATGGAGGTTGTGAAATGTGGGTTAATATGTTTCTCTCTTTACAGAGCCTTACAGTCCAGCAGTGTGGGTCATGATGTTTGTTATGTGCCTGACTGTTGTGGCTGTAACAGTGTTCAT